>NC_056745.1:174373185-174520685 GCF_019279795.1 Protopterus annectens | reverse complement strand
ATTGAGAGATGCCTTTATGGCCTTGTACAATGAGCACATGTGCATTTCTGAATAAAACTCATTTATGTAACCATCATCAGTTAAAACAAGAAAAGAGAGTATACACACCATTCATTATTACTGGATATGGAATCTACTGACACTTTCCACTTGGTCTCATATGTAAAAGGGATGTGGCACAAAGCTTTTTGACTGGCTTTCCTCTAGGGCCAAAACAAACATGTTGGAACAAAAGGAAATACAGTTATGTAAGTAAACTTACCATAACAGAAGATGCACAAATGATCACTGCTGCAGAAGCCATAGTAATATGGTTTATATCTAGCTGGAGATATAACAAATGGGCAGCTTCCAAAGCATCAGGGCACCTGTACTCAGATATTTAAGTAGCTGGAGCTGAGCTGCCTAAAAAAACAGGTTTGAGCACCAAGCCACTCAGAGCTTTAATGTTAACTGAGAGAGGGAGACTGAGCCCTAAAATGACATGGCTAGGAATTAAAATATATACATATACATATACATACATACATACCCTGGCATAATCAAAAAACAATGAGGGGGGTATGGAGCGAGGAAGCAGCTACTGCTGCTGTGATCATTCAAACATCAAATGGTATGGTACTTTTACTCACACAGCTAAAAACAATGAGGGGGTATGGAGGGAGGAAGCAGCTACTGCTGCTGTGATCATTCAAACATCGACTGGTATGGTACGTTTACTCACACAGCTAAAAACAATGAGGGGGTATGGAGGGAGGAAGCAGCTACTGCTGCTGTGATCATTCAAACATCGACTGGTATGGTATGTTTACTTACACAGCTAAAAACAATGAGGGGGTATGGAGGGAGGAAGCAGCTACTGCTGCTGTGATCATTCAAACATCGACTGGTATGGTACGTTTACTTACACAGCTAAAAACAATGAGGGGTATGGAGGGAGGAAGCAGCTACTGCTGCTGTGATCATTCAAACATCGACTGGTATGGTACGTTTACTTACACAGCTAAAAACAATGAGGGGGTATGGAGGGAGGAAGCAGCTACTGCTGCTGTGATCATTCAAACATCAACTGGTATGGTATGTTTACTCACACAGCTAAAAACAATGAGGGGGTATGGAAGGAGGAAGCAGTTGCTGCTGCTGTGATCATTCAAACATCGACTGTTATGGTATGTTTACTTACACAGCTAAAAACAATGAGGGGGTATGGAGGGAGGAAGTAGCTACTGCTGTTGTGATCATTCAAACATCGACTGGTATGGTATGCTTACTTACACAGCTAAAAACAATGAGGGGGTATGGAGGGAGGAAGCAGCTACTGCTGTTGTGATCATTCAAACATCGACTGGTATGGTATGTTTACTCACACAGCTAAAAACAATGAGGGGGTATGGAGGGAGGAAGTAGCTACTGCTGTTGTGATCATTCAAACATCGACTGGTATGGTATGCTTACTTACACAGCTAAAAACAATGAGGGGGTATGGAGGGAGGAAGCAGCTACTGCTGCTGTGATCATTCAAACATCGACTGGTATGGTATGTTTACTCACACAGCTAAAAACAATGAGGGGGTATGGAGGGAGGAAACAGCTACTGCTGCTGTGATCATTCAAACATTGACTGTTATGGTACGTTTACTCACACAGCTAAAAACAATGAGGGGGTATGGAGGGAGGAAGCAGCTACTGCTGCTGTGATCATTCAAACATCGACTGGTATGGTACGTTTACTCACACAGCTAAAAACAATGAGGGGGTATGGAGGGAGGAAGCAGCTACTGCTGCTGTGATCATTCAAACATCGACTGGTATGGTACGTTTACTTACACAGCTAAAAACAATGAGGGGGTATGGAGGGAGGAAGCAGCTGCTGCTGCTGTGATCATTCGAACATCGACTGGTATGGTACGTTTACTCACACAGCTAAAAACAATGAGGGGGTATGGAGGGAGGAAGCAACTACTGCTGCTGTGGTCATTCAAACAATGACTGTTATAGTACGTTTACTTACACAGCTAAAACCAATGAGGGGGGTATGGAGGGAGGAAGCAGCTACTGCTGCTGTGATCATTCAAGCATCGACTGTTATGGTACGTTTACTCACACAGCTATAGTGTGCTCATGATATTCATCACTGCTGGGGTACCTTAGCTGTAGCAACAGATCACCCTAGGTTACAACAAGTGAGAGGAGGAAGAGGAAGGGTCCCGCAGCCCATGCTGAACGATCCCAGCAAAGTCTGGTCTAGGCACAGTGAAATAATCAACTTGTAATGCTTTGTAAAAGTAGGAACAGAGAACCAAGGCTCTGTTTCTCGTATACTTCTAGAATTCAACTCATTTCCAAAAATCTACAGCTTAAACAGAGGCCCTGGTAGAGTGAGCATTGACTCTGTCTGGAATAGTTTTGTTTTAAAGAGAATAACAAAAACTAATAGCCTGAGACAACCATTTGAAAATAGTGTCTTTTGACACAAGTTGTCCCTTCTTACTTTCTCAAGAAATGAACAACTGACTTAAAGATCTGAAATGTCAGGATAGTCTGTGGACATACAAGGTATGGAGTATCCTTTCTTCCTCATTTTTAGGTTCAGGAAGAAAACTTGGATAACACTTTAGGCATAAATGAAAGATTAGTTCTCAAAGAAGCCCTGTCTCTGTGGAAAATGAGATAGGGGTGACCCACCATAAGCCTTCCATCTCAGTTGATTTTCTTGCAGAGGTCAGATCAATTAGTAAAACAGTTTTAACATGAAAGAACCTCAAGTCAACTGGATGAGGTTGTTCAAATGGGGCAACTGTTGTTTTCCCTAGCACAAAATTAAGTTCCTAAAGAAAAACCCCTGTTTTCTTGCAGGTCTCTTATGCAAAATTCCTTTCAATGCATTGAAAGAGGGAGATCCATGGATAGACATAATGAAATGGCTAACAAATGAACCCTGATGTTGAGTAAGAAAGTCCATATGATAGTGACTCACACAAATGCTGTAAAACCAGAAAAATACTAGCTGTAAAAGGGTGCTGGTTATGTTGTTGTCACCAACTAGAAAACCTTTCCCATTTGCAAATATATGATTTTCTAGTAGCAGTCCTTCTTGCCTCCTTTAGTACCTGATGTATGCGCTCAGTAAACAGGTGCCTAAAGGGAATTAAGACCCTATCATCCAGGCAGTCATATGAAGGTGATTTCAGTTGGGGTGTATCAAACACTCTTTTTCTTGAGTGAATAGATCTATTTTGTGATAAAATTTGTGGAAATTGCCATTTCCAAAAGAAGGCAGAACCACAGTTGTCTGGGCCAGAAGGGAATCGACATGATGACCTTGGGGATTGCTTTGAATCTTCAGAAGTACACACACACACACACACACACACACACACACACACACACACACACACACACACACACACACACACAATGCATTCTCATAAGGCTTAATATATTATTAAAAAAATACATTTTTCTGTGCTTACTGTGTTTAAGTGGCATGTGAATCAGCTTCTAATTAGTAGTCTTTTGCATGATTCTGAAAATGTTTTGCTGTAGATAACTTTTTGTTTTATGAACAGGGTATTTTGGAAATAAGGTTACAAAAAATGTATGCACTGCTCCAAATTACAACTATAATCCTTTAGCAGTAAGTTAATGATCATTATCACCAAATTTACACATCACTGTCATTACTGCAAGCAATAAAAGGCCCTTTTCCATTGATCTTTTAGTAATCACGGTTATTTGTATACTGTACATAATTTTATTACTTTATGATATTACTAGGGCAGCGCCTGTAATTGGTCTGATTGACTTTCTACCTCAATAAACACATTTTAAATAGATAAATAAATAATCACCACTGTCAGCAGCTCCCTTTTTCATTCCTCCCACACACACACACACACACACACACACACACATACACACACACACACACACACACACACACACACACACACACACACACACACACACACACACAGACACACACTCTGCCATGCCTCTTAACTCTCCCTGATTAAACTCACTCAGTACTGACAGATGTTATAGCGTCACTCTTCTTATTGTGCAGAAAATGCGTTGTGATCTACTAATTCTTTAAGTAGATTAGAAAAATATTTACACGTACTCCTTGGTGCCATCTAGTGTTCTCCCCCACATGTAACTTTGTCTGGAAATCTTTTGCACAACTCTCAGGAGTGACACATCCCTACAGTCAGTGAATAATGCCCGTCATTATAATTTCATAATTCTTCATGTAATTTGCAGCTTCTTGCAGAACAACCCAATGTTCTGTTAACTTTTACAGTGAATTATTTATTAGTTATGTATTATTAATTATTATATCAAATGCTTCCCTAGTGTCTAGTCCCCCTCCCCAATGTATTTCATTCAATTATTTTTAATCTGAAGGGGTCAAGAGATATGGCAGCCCCCCCACCCTTTCACAAACACATATAGACACTATCTGTACATCAACCCTTCTTGGCTGATCGCTCTAACACACACACACACACACACACACACACACACACACACACACACACACACACACACACTCACACACACACACACACACACACACACTGGACACATTTCATGCCAGTGCATACACTCACACATGCAACCACGCACATAAACAAACATAAACACACACCCACTCATTTTCCAGGACTACCTAGCTGTTAAACTCCTTAGCACTTACTTCATATGTGAGCTCACCCATTGAAACTATTGAGTGAATAAGAGCTTTTGGCCAACTCAATTACTGAGAATAGGGACCTTTGCATGTAGATTTTGCAATCAATGTAAATACATAATGAATGACAGTATGTTTATTCATCCAGAGACTGGACGTGAGTACACGTTCAGGTTCTATGCCGATTGTAGGTCTAGGGACTTGGTCTACCTAGCTCAGTGTCAATTATGTAGGTTTTTTTATGTTGGGAAAACAAACAGGACACTACGAGAACGTATTAGGGAAAGTCTTTATGCCATTAATAAAGAAAACACCAGCAATGCTTTAGCACAACATGTCATTGACAATGGCATGACACACACTTTTAAGTTTAGAGTTTTAGAATTGGTTAGGAAGACAAATAGACTTGGTAATATAAAGAATTATACAGAAGAGAAAGAATGTAGATGGATAATGAGACTACAAGCACATAAAGCATTTGGTCTTAATGATCAGGTCTCATTAAAACCGTTTTTGATGGCGAGACCCTATAAACATTAAGTTCATTAGTATAAGAATCACATTAATGCTGTCAATATTTTATTAATGTTAGGGTATTTATTTATATTACATATGTACATTCTGGTGTATGATATGCATTTAGTGTTTTATTGTTCCCAGTATATATTCTAATTAACTTATAGGTGTATGTACCTTTTATTTTTAATTGAATTGAGTGTTACAATCTGGATCAGATGAATGATATATAAGGTGATGCAGAGTACTGTGTTGGTGTTGAAGTCTGATGAAACGTTTTTTAAACGTGAAAGTGCTCACTTGGATCCTGCACTCATTTTATTTTCTTTTTATTAAATCTCTTGAAGTGAAAACTGGAGTCTTTATGTTATCTTCAGCTGTGGAGAGCCTCTTTTGTGTGTTTTTTCTCATTTGGACTTGATTTTTCTTGAGGGGCACTTTACTCAGCACATTTTGGTTTTTGCTGATACTGTAGCTGGTGGTAAGGATTTATGCAACTAAGCAGTTCTCTGAATTACTGAGCTGTGTAAATCACTTACCACAGGCATTTCTGGGTGACAGCACATGACTAGTTAATATATGCCTCTCCCCAGGAATACCTCATTTACATTTGTGGTAGCCCAGAGAGACAGCCCAAAGTGGTGATGCACTGCAGTAGGACTGCCTACCACCAGCAGTGAAAAGGGCTTATTGCTGGCAATCACCTTTCTGAATCCCAGCCACAGTTAATATATGAGAATATACATATCAAGAATAATAAGGTAGAAGGAATACATTGCATTTGTGGAGGCATAATCAAGACTAAATGTAACTTCAAGGTAACACAAGAAATGTGGATTCATATTGTTGGAGTAAGAATAGTCTTGTGACACTAGGAATACAGCATCCTCAAAACAATAAATGATGTAAAGCACAAAAATAACTGCAACTGGGGATTTAACAGCTCACGGGTAGTGGATTCTATCTGCCATAATGGCTATATGCATCATACTAGCTGGCTTACTGTCAAAATCTCACAACTCACTTGTGTGAGTGTTCACTTATGTGACCCAAAATGTCATGGTCCAATTACCAAATGGTTACATAACCAAAAGTGGAAACTAAGGAAAGTCAACATCTCAGGAATGTTAACTTTACTGAAACTACCTACACTTCCAGTTAAGTGCTGCAAATGTTTTGCAGAGGGCAAGCCCCGCTGCAACCCCCATGTGGTGGGCTGCCCCCCCCACATGCTTCAACTTATATATACAAACTCCAAGAACGCACTACAGTGAAGGAAAGGGTAAAGTTCCCAATCCCCATTATAGTGCGATCTCCATTCAAAATGATGAATCCATGAGAGCAAATGCACACTACCATTCACTCTTGTGGATTCAAACATTTAAAATCGATGTTACGGCACCTTGAAAGAGTGCCTTTCGACTTTCCAAGGCGGTTTAACTGGTTTATAGCATTTTGATGGTAAGCCATATAAGCTAATAGCTATTCTCAGTACAGGATGCAGTACAAGCAAAGAGACAATATCTGCAAATGGTACCTTTTGATAGAGGCCTTCCGGTCAATGTATTTTCCAATGGTGGAACCAGACCTCTGCTTCACTGGAAGCTGAACAGGTGAGTTTTGTGACTTCTGCAAGAGAAACAAACACTTTTACTGCATTAATTCTAAATACTTAAATGCATCATAGTACTTTATTTTACTGCAGATGAAAAAAGGCAATAGTTGCAGCACTAAGGATTCAAATGTAGCAATAAATTCTGCCAGTGCGTTTACTTTGATTGTGCTTAACTTTTAATTGAAGTCTGGCTCTATATAAAGAACATACTACAGAAGTAGTATGCTTGGATATGGAGGCCAATATTCTGCTTGAATGAAAATTTTATTGTGACAAGCAACAAGCTAGTTAAAATTCTATTTGTTCTACCAGGAGTACACCATGTCCAGCCTTCGCTAGTTAAAGGGCAACATTATCACAAGGAGCCTTATGTTGGATATTGGATGAGGAGAAAAGGACTGGCTTCCAATTAAAAAAAAAAGTAATACTTATAGACAGTGTTCTTCTTTGACCATTAATTTAGTTTCTGAGACATAAGGCTGAAGGTGACCTTTAAATGCTTCAGTGAGGCTAACTGGGCAAGTGGATAATGCACTCAATTTGAAAGAAGCATAGTGCATATGTATTTATTAATTTATTATTTTAAAGGTGCTTAACCTTTGCCTGCTAAACAGCTTCTGATGTAGGGAAAAAAAACTTAAAAATCAGTGATAGAAATTTAGTACATGAATAGTTAGAAGTAGAAATATTATTACAGTATAAGTGTAATTATATAAAATTACATTTGTGAATATGGGGAAACAGATTAATATATGTTGAGAGAAGGTATATTCAGGATTTAAATATAATATAACTCAGAAGTCTAAATAAGATGTTGACAATAATCCTGAGTTTACCTACTTTTCCATTTAAAAATTGTTTAGCAGTACAACCATAACTACCATCAAAACAATGTATACTGATAAATAAATCTCATGTGTGTACATTTGTTTCATTTTAATTAGTTACCTTCAAAATAATATAGATTTAATAGCTAATTTTTATTGCTGTACATTTATTTCATTTTATTGTATCTGCAAGCATTATACATACTTAACATTTGTTTACTGGGAAAGTCTGACTGGAACAGAGTCCAATTTCAGTGGAGGCCTGGGGACAAACATTTAGACATGTTTTTGGACTGTGGGAAGAAGCCAGAGCACCAGGAAGAAACCCATGTGAACACAGGCAGGGCTTGCAGACTTCGAACAGAAGGCACCCCAGCTGAGAATAGAATCAGAGAACCTCCTGCTGGGAGGCAACAACTGTAACCACTGCACCACTGTGCCACCCTCTTCTTCTTCTGGCTTTTCCTAGTTAGGGGTCGCCACAGCGGATCACCTGTTCGCTCATGACTGGCAGTGGATTTTATGGTGTCTAGTTGCCAACCCAGCACCCAACCTTCCACAGAAGGCACACACACACACTCACGCCTAGGGCCAGTTTAGAGTGTCCAATCCACCTACAGCATGTCTTTGGGATGTGGCACCCGGAGAAAACCCACGCGACCACAGGGAGGACATGCAGTCTCCGCACAGAAGGCACCCAAGCCGAGGATCAAACCGGAGAACCCCTTGCTGTGAGGTGTCAATGCTAACCGCTGCAGCACCGTAGCCACCCACCACTGTGCCACCGTAATATGTGTTTATTTTGCACAATGACTACACTCCTTAAATAGGCACGTATGCATGTGTGTATGTACATATGTTGTTCTCCTATGATTCCGAGAAGCTCATCTCATCAAAAATGCATATATTTACATATATATATATATATATATATTTTAGCAGGACAAAAGCCCTGCACAAACTCCTTACTTAATATAACCAGTTACAATGTCACAATACACTTGGGGGGAAGGGGGAAAGCATAAAGAAATAAGCTATTACCCAGGGAATTTTGCTTCCTGGAGTTGTAGGGTAGCCATGTAAATAAGTATTTATTTAGTCAGGTAAGCTTTATAGGGTTGCCATTTTCAAAATCCCAAAGTGGGACATTTTTTGAAAAGCCACACCCTCTTCAATTTCTTTGCCAAAATAAAACCTTATTCTTATATCATTTGATTTGTTTATGCTGTTTCAGATAGCATTTAGGTGTTTCAGATGCAAAATAATTGTTTTATGAAATAAAGAAAGAAAACATAGAAAATATTTTTTGTCCTAAAATCTCAAGGCTTTTTCCATTTTTCAGTATTTTTTTGCAGGACACAACTGCCCAAATAAGGACTGTCCAACACAAAGGACAGGTGTAACCATAAATCTTTACTGATCTGAGCTCAAATTCAGAGTGGTGCTGAGCAGAAAATCTCATGCAAGAGTAAGTGTATATGCACAACATACAGTATCATTGTAGAGCAGTGCAACTTAAGTATCTAGTATATAGTTATTATACAATTATACAGCAGTGTAACATTGTGTGTGTGTGTGTGTGTGTGTGTGTGTGTGTGTGTGTGTGTGTGTGTGTGTGTGTGTGTGTGTGTGTGTGTGTGTGTGTGTGCACACGCATGCTCACATGCTTGTGTATGAGCATGCTAATGCAAGTGTGTGTACATAGCAAGTAGTCACATTTTATTTGCACTGCTTTATTTATGGACAAGGTGCGATGCGGCATGAAAACCCATGTCATTGTCAGCAGAAACGTTTTTACACGAGTGGCACAGCTGCACAACAGTAACACTATCACTTCACAGAAACAGATCATTTCACTCAATTCTTGCCTGGGGAGCCTTCTCTGCAGAGCCTGTATATATTCCTTCCATTCACAAGGATTTACTCTGGGTGCTCTGTTTTTCTTCCACCTCCCAAAGACATGCCATAGGATAACTGTTGTTCTCCCAATTGCTTCCAGATTTGTACGTAGTATTTGAGCAAATAAGAGTGTAAATTCTGTAATAATCCCTATCTAAAACATGAGAGTATGAATTTTGTAACTTTCCCTGTCTAGAACGTATTTCAGTGTCTTCCACTGACCGACTCCAATGACAGGCTCTGGTATCCCAGTGGCCCTGTAAAGGATGGATGGATGTTCTAAATCAGATTATGTGAAGCAAGGATATTGCACATTTCCCATGTGTGCCAGTGTTTGAGAAGTACATATAACTAGCTAATGGTGAAGATTTCTAGAGCAAGTCCACATTAGATCTACTATGAGCATTTAATGTAAAACATTGGATGTCTGTGTTAATACATTTTATCCACTGTTCATTTTTACTCCTTACATAAAGGAGGAATGACCTACTACGAAGTATCAATATTAGCACCATTTCTAACCCTAAGAAAGATTCAGATTTACGTCCTTATGTTAGTAACTCAATGAGCCCCTAAATGGTAAAGGAAATACAGGTAGCAGGGAATTACTAAGTAGATTATAAAGGAAAATAAACAAACAATGGTGACATAATGAGTTCTAATCCCTGAGGAATCATAGCTCAGTAAAGAAACAGCTGAGTAAGTGAGAGGGTTAAAGTTATATGTGATTATACACTTTTATCAGGGGGATGCATTTATGCAGTAAATTTTAACTGCTTTCTTGAACATGACATGATGCACTAATTTTACAGCTTGAAATGTGCAGAATTCTAACTAAGTATAGAACATTGACATCTGTCATCTGTTTCTGACAAAGTTTCAGGAAAGTTTAACTGTGAAGTTTTCATAAGTCATACATGGTGTATGCCACAGCAGCAGGACACACCTTTGTATAGAATTTTATGATATTTGCATATAGATCTCAGGTTGTTATAATTCCATTATACTCGGCCCTCATCAGACCAGTAATTGAGTACAAGGCTCCCTTTTGCATGTGCCTCACCAGATACCTGCAACAGTTAGAGAGACCACAGAGATTTCTCACCCAAAAATTACAGGGTACACAAAATAAGTCTTATGCTGAAAGACTGAAAGCCCTGTAACTGTATTTTGTCTCTGACCGGTTGCTAAGGGGTGACCTGTGCCTGGCTTACAGGGCAGTCTCTGACCCAGCCCTGATGGAAATGCTACACATTCATAAATCAAACTGCAGGAGGGTCACTCACTCCAGGGATCTTAACCTAGCCTCTGACATGAACAGGTCATGCTGGAGCGCTAGATACATCTCCCAGAGACTGCCACTTCTCTGAAACACGCTTCCAATTCATGTGAAACAGAGCTCCTCTCTGACCTTCTTCAAATGCAACCTAGATCAACAGATGGATGACCACAAATTCACTCCTGGGGTGGGGCCTATGTCCCTCCTGGACACTGGAAGTCAGTATTAACTACCATAGACCCTTACCTCTATGAACTTCACTCACCTAACCACCAACAATTGGGAAACTCGGGATAAATATGGCTAGGCTTGTAAGGATTCTTGGGTCATTGGCCTAATAACCTTCTATTAGCCTATGAACTGATGACTACACATAAGCATTATCCACTGCTTCACACTTACTACATTCCACACTGACTCACTGTAAAGACAGAAAGGGGTTTGCTCAACATTCTGTTATAAACCAGTTCTCATTTTTGAAATATTGTACATTTTAGTTCACCCATTACAATGTTGTGTCTTTTGGGTTTTCCCGGTTAGGGGTTGCCATAGCAGAACTCCGGTCCGCTAATGATTGTCAGTAGATTTTTACGTGCCAAGTTACCAGCCCTGACACACAACCTTCAACGAAGGTACACCCATTCACGCATGTCTCCACACATAAGACGCTCTAGCTGAGAGTCGAACTTTACAACGTCTTACTGTGAGACGACAACGCTACCGCAGCACCACCACCGCAGTAAAAGTTCACCCATTACAATAAGATATATATTACTTTATATATTAGGACAGCTGTAGTGATTCTGGCTATGTCTTTCTTATATAAAATATAATTTACCTCATACAAGGTTCCAAGTTTTTAATTAGCCTCCTTAAAACTTAATTCACATATTCTTTAAAAGCACAGACTATTACCAGTAAGAAGTCCAAGATACTTCCAGAAATTACTATCTCAACAGGCCCAGAAAAAGCAATGACAGATGCATGATTCACCTTGTTAACACTGTCCATGTTTTCATTAGCAAGGAGATTTACTTCATGGTCTACGTCATTAGTTGTCCACTAGTACTGGGTGATACGGCTAAGTTTGTTGATAAGTTCTTTGGCTGTAGGCTTACTACAAACCCATAAACCAAAGTACTTGAGCTCAGTGTAAGAATGAAACTGTCAAAGTCAGACTGCAGGGATTGTTTGTTACTGGAAAAATATAATAACATGGAATCATATGCAAAATTTATATACTATCTTAGCGTAAGTAAGTCCCGAAATAGACTGACTCTTGAGACAGGTTTGTCCTTATAGAATGCAGTCCTAAAATAAAGTGATTCCAGGTTACAGCTTCCCTACAGTTGTGGTGTTTGTTCTGAAACCAGTCTATCATCTTGTCATTGAACCAGATACTCTAAGCAAGTAATAACTAGCTGTGGCCCAGAGAAAGTGATGAGCTCTTAACTGGCTGTTAATGGCATGCATCCTTCTTTGGCACTGTCAAATGTTCTCTTCGTTCAACTAAATGAACATTTCTAGACTTTATCAGATGGCCTAAAGATATTACATCAAAACATTACACATATCTGATGAAGTTGTAAACATCATGATTGGAGGGAATTTAGAAAGCAGATTTAATCTGTGTCACCGAAATCTGGACAAAGTTTAAAATTAAGTCAAATGAGTTTTTCCTAATGTATTTTGTTGATTAAAGCCAGTCATAAGGCATAGATGGTCTGGGGAGGGTTGTAATCCTGGATAATAAATATCTCAAGGCTACCGATTTATACCTGAAGCACGATATGTTTCACATTAAACAAAAGCTCTGAACAGAGTCATTGCTGGCTTATCTAATGCCTGGTGGTAGTCCCTCAAGTAACGGCTCACTCCCTCAACTCTTCAAGGAAGAGCAAAAAATAAATATATATATAAAAACGAGTTCAGCTTTACAGAAAGCCGATTGACACTCGATCTGCTTCCTCTAAATCTATGCTCCTTCCTCCACTTTTCAAGTGAAGAGCAAAAAAAATACTTCAGCACTTTCTGCGGAAAGCCAGTTGCAGCCCAATTCACACCCTGTCAGTTCTGCCTCTGAAGAGCAAAAGAGTGTTAATGAAATTCTACGCATTCATGACGCTTCCTAGGACTACTGAAGCTGCATGCTTCCATTAAATTGTATTAACCTGATCATGCACACTCATACTTCGATCATGCGACAGTTCAGATAGCTAGTGGTAGCCTGAGAGAAACATTTGAATCAATGCTCAAGAGAAACATTCTAAATACAGTTAATTGTAAAATGGTGTTGGAACAGCTGATGAAAGTTACAGCTTCACCTCTTCGAGATATGCTTCCTTCATTCCCAAAAGTCCATAAGCAATATACATTCCTCTTACATAGATCTTTAATATTGTATAACTGTAAATATTGCACTACAAGCCTAGAAACTGATAATCTTGTTACAGGCCAGTTGGTTAACATTATTAGCTATGGACCTACAGCATTCCTCTGCCTGTTGGACAAAATTATGGACGATTTAGTTCAAACATAGCTAAACAACAATTACAAATATCATGCCTGTCTCTCATTCTCACAGGTTGCATCAAGGTCCTAACACATACCCACAGCATCCTAACAGAAAATCTCAGAAAAAAAACAGAGCTCAAGGCATAAGCATATGTGTGGCCTTGTTAGATTTTAACAAAAGGTTTTAACACGGTACATGACAAACTGCTGTTACAAATATTGACAATCTCAGGATACGCACTTCAACATTTTCATAATTCGCAATCCAGTTAATAAATCAAGCACTGTGGAGTTTCTTTAGGCAGTTTGGTATTGCCAGACTTAGACCTTTCAGCAGTCTGGTTTTGATTCCCACAGCCTCCATGGGCTTCCTCTGTTGAGTTTCCCCTTAAAAAAAAGGATTGTGTGTCCATTGGGGTTATCTGGTAAACATTTTTCACAGTTACCTAATAAGTAAGACTCAGCAAAGCAAATAGTGCAACCAAATGGTGCAACAAGCATCTCAGAACCTTGTTCAGTTGACCAATCGCTTTTTCCCTTCATATATGCAGGCCAGCATCCCGTATCAGTGATTCATACACCCCCAAATCTCCCCAAATAAGCTATTCACTTTTATCTACCAATAAATGGAGGGTGCCCACTTGACAGTTTTTTTCAAAGAGTCAACCATATAGGTGTTTTTGTTCCTGTCTGCAGGTACCATCTATGTGTCTGAGTGATGGGGAGCATCCTTGTCCCAGTTGCTTAATGTTCTGCCTTCAGACATCTGTGTTTCAGGACTAGCACTATTGAGGAATTTTACTCATAGCCACTTCATTCATCTGCTGGTAATATGGTTGATTTTCCTATAAAGCTCTAATACTCACTCCTTGGAGCCTGACTTAAGCACAAATGTGTAACTGTGAGGGCATACAACCCCCACCCCCAACTTTACACACACACACACACACACACACACACACACACACACACACACACACACACACACACACACACACACACACACGCATATGTTCCCACTTATATGCTTCAATAGAGTACAGTCAGTATATTTGTAGTGACAGCTCAATTGTTCCTGGTCTCTGCTGCATTACTGGTACAAATAAGTCTATGCTTGCTTGCTCCAAATACATCTGGTGATCGGTGAGCCACCTTTCCTTTCTCCCACAATATGTGGACTGGTTTCAGCCACTCACTACCATCTTCCAGTGGTCAAGTTCAGGTTATCTAGGTCATCATCAGACCTTTATCCCAGTACAGCACTGGGTAAAACACCACAACAAAGATCAATATTATTCATAGTTCTCACTAATGACATAAGAAACGCTGCACCAGAGCCCAGCTATTATGATACATAGCCAACTCTACGAGTGTATTTAATGATGTTCATCATATTGATCACTGATGCAGTATCCTTAGCTATATGAGTTACATCCTGCTAAGGATACAGCAGCTAGCCAGCTTCCAAAGCTTCAAGGCACCTTCCACATGCCCAGACTGTCAGGCAGCTTGAGCTGAGCTGACTGAGAAACAAGTTTGCATGCAAAACTATTCAGAACTTTACTGCCACTGAAGAATACACTTCTTTCAAGCTTTCATACATCAAAGATCGACTTATGCTTTCCTCGGTTGGGCAGATAAGTTCCCCTGGGGGGGGGGGGACTTTCTTAATTTTCCTACTTTCATTCATGTTTTATTACTTTCTTATTCAGGAAAGTTATTTTAACTTTAGGAGTGTTGTATTTTACTGGACTGTCTCAAAACTGCAACATACTTTTAAACAGAGCACATGTTTTTTTCTGTCAGTTTAAAAGTGAAGTAAAGTAATTGAAAATAATTTTGCTCTGGATAAATTGTTTGTTTTACCTTTTGGAGCTGACATAGTGTTTTAAAGTGCATGTTACTATGTTTTACTATCAAAAAAGTAACTTTTATGTAATGGTAGCGTTTACTGGCAATTGCTGCTTCTGTTCAGTGAGAAAAATGTGCCATTTTTGGCTTGACCATGGAACAGACTATCAGTCCCACAATCAGCCCTTCTTCCAGCCATAAAAAGAAAAAGTTAAGCACACAGCCTTTGTCACCACAGCAGGCTAGCAATTTGCCTCAGCCACAGGTGACACTGTTGTGGCCATTTGTTGTCCTCATACCATTCATCTTCTACCCTGGATCCCACCGGTGTAGCACCAAAAGCCACTATGGACCTGGGGTGAACCGCATCCTCTACAGCTGTTAAGGTCCCCTCAGTGGGCAAGGAAAAGACAGTCTTGTTGGTCCTGGGACATGAAACAGGAAACATTTCCCTGTTGTGTCAGTATGTTGTGCCCATCCTGGTGAAGCTACTGCTACCATTAGTAACACTGCTGGCCCCATTTTTCCTGTCAAAAAGAAACATAAAAACAAGCATGCATCTAAACCTCCTCAATTTTATTTGGATAGGAGTAGTTTGCTGGGTCTTGCTCAGGGTTTAATCCAAGCTATTAATCCTTCATGTAAAGTAGTTTCTGGTGAAAGAAAGAGGGACGCCTCTTATTCTGAATAGATTCAAAATTATGAATCTGACCATGAAGATGCAGTGACAGACACAGTTTTTCTTCCCCTCAGATTTGATTCTGATTCAGACTCAAAGAGCTCAGTTTCTGATTCTCCCTATGAGGGTTTCTCTTTCTCTGAGACTATTCTTAGAATGTGCCAGAATGTGAGAACATTGAGGTTTCTCAATCCCTCAGAAAATACTATGAGTTGTTACAGAAGAATTTTCCAGAACCCACACCCATTCCACCTGTTCTCACTACTTTACTGGATATGATTGTGTGTTACTGCTTGTACTTTTTCCTGATAGTCAGTCAGTGGCCCTAGTGTATACTTTTTGCAACTTTGTTTTTCAGACTATTGAATTGTCAGACTCGTATGTTAAAGTTTGTACTGACAAATTGTGAACATATGAGGAACATTTTATACACAGTTTTTTCTTGTGAGGAAAAATCTGCTTTAAATGACTTAGTTTTGTCTATTGCACAGATCACTACTTGTTGATTACAGCGTGTATACTGCCACAGCTACTATTTTGAGGAGATCTGCATGGTTGCATTCTTAGAGCCTGTTGTCTTTTTTTCTTCATCTTTCATGTTTCTTGACAACATTAGATTTAAAAGATACTTATCATCACATTCCCATTCATTCAGACCACATGTTTCTTAAGGTTTTGTGTGTCTGGATCACATTATCAGTTCTCTGCCTTACCATTTGGACTATCAACTGTACCAAGAGTGCTCATAAAGTGCTTAGCTCCAGGTATAGCTCATTGCAGGGTATAGTTTGTCCACCTTTTTCCATATTTAGACAACTTGCTTATCTTTGCAGAGTCTTTCAAAGTGTTATAAATCTTTCTTGGGTGGCAGATCTCTTACACAAACAGGGATTCCAAGAGAATATTCAAAAGTCTTTCTTGACTACGTCACACAGGATTGTGTTCCTGGGATATCAACTAGACACCACAGTTGTAACAGGTATTCTTCCACAGGAAAAATAGAGATTTATCTAGATCTATTTCTAAGGTTTTTTTCACACAACTTCAATCACTGCAAGGGAATACCTCACGATTTTGGGTCTCTGATATTTATGATTTTCATGACTCCCCTGGCAAGACTCCACATGAGAAAGATACAGTGTTATCTGAAATACCTTTGGTCCCAGCATCAACACTCTTTATCTTTTCAAATCCCAGTGCTGGGGGGTTTCAGAAGACAAATCTTTGGCTGAAAACAACAGATGTCCTTAAATCTAGGTCCCCCTTCTCCTTTACTGTTCCAAAGCAGTCAGTCACCACAGACACTTTGGACTTGCTTGGGGAGGAGCTTCAGGATGGATAAAAGTGCAGGGGGTGTGGGGCACCAAGGACAGATGCAACTTATGCTTCACATAAGTATCAAGGACATGCATGCCTCAATCATGGCACTCAACTCTCTGAACCATCTTTGGTCCATGGGACCTTTTCAAGTGGGTATAGACAATAGTACAGTCATGTAGTAAATCAACAAGCAAGAGTGGAACCAGGTCATACCCCCTTTGCAGGCTAGCCATGTTAGCTCTGATGTAGCTACATATCACAATGTCAATCTAATGGCATCCTACTTTCCATCAGAGCAAAACAGTGTGGCAGACAAGTTTATCAGGACCAGGGCAGACTCACATGAATGGAAACTAGATCAGGGGATCTTCCGAGACTTGACCCATGTGTGGGGAGTTCCTCATGTATACTCTTTGCCTACTTTCTGAACAATAAACTGGCAAAATTCTGTTCCAGGACTCCATGCAAGAAGCCTGGAAAACATACATTTTCTTTACCTTGGACAGGAATTTTTCTGTATGCTTTTCCACCTTTCTACTAAAATCCAGGCTACTTCTGAAGATTCAGAATGAATTCCCCAAGATTATTGAGGTGACTCACTTCTGGTCCAGGAAATCATGGTTCTCTCTTGTTTTGGAAATGGCCAGGGGCAATTACCACAAGCTTCCACACAGAATGGATCTACTCACACAAGAACAGGGGTGTTTTATACACCACCGAAATCAATCAACTTCAATTGACTGCCTGGATGATAGAGTTCCTTTTAGGCATCTGTTTACTGAGGACATGTAGCAGGTACTAATGCAGGCAAGAAAGTCTGGTACTAGAAAACAATATATTAACAAATGGAAAAGGTTTCCTAGTTGGTGCCAACAACATAATTAGCACCCATTCAGGGTTAGCTGTTTTCTGGTTCTGTACTACTTGTGTAACTTACCATCCTATGGCCTTTCTTATTCTTCTAGTAAGGTTCATTTATTGGCCATTTCAGCATGTCTGCCCATGGATCCACCTCTTTCAAGGGTGTCTCTTGTCAAAATGTTCTTGAAAGGAGTTTTGCATAAGAGGCCTGCAAGAAAACTGATGGCCTCTCCCTGGCATCCTAATTTTATTTTACAGAAGTTAACACTTGTTCCATTTGAACCAGCTAATCTGGTTGACTTGAGGTTTTAAACAATGAAAACCAGTTTTACTGATTCTTCTGACCTCTGCAAGAAGGGTATACGAGTTGCAAGCTCTGATGGTAAGTCAGTCTTATCTCATTTTCCATAGGGTCAGGATTTATTTGAGAACTAATCCTTCTTTTATGACTAAAGTGGCATTAGAGTTTATTATAACCCAAACTATCCATCTCCTCTTTTCTTTCCTGAACATAAAAATGAGGAGGAAAGGGTACTCCCTACTTTGGATGTCCACAGACAACTCAAGTACCATCTTGACAGAATTAAATCTTTCAGATCTTCAGATCAATTATTAATTTCTTGTGAAGGTAATAGGAAGGGACAAACTGTGTCAACACAGATTACTTCCAAATGATTGTCTAAGGCTGTTCATTTTTGTTATACTCACTAGAACAAAACTATTTCAGGAAGGGTCAGTGGCCATTCTACCAGATCCTTGGCTTCATTTACAACTTTTTGGTCCTCTGAACATACTTTTATAAAGTACTATAAACCTGATTCGTTCTCTATATCCAGGTCAAGCTTTGCTAGGGCCATTCTCCAGGGTCTCCTGGACTCTTCTCCTTCCAGATCCCAAATATAATTAGTTAAGGTAACCTACCTACACAGCTAAGGCAAATTCAAGCAGTGATCAATATGATGAACATAGTACAGTTATGTAAGTTAAACTTCCCATAAGAGTAGATGTTGAGATGATAACTGCTGCAGTAGCTTCTCCTTCCATCCATTCCCCTCATTTTTTGGTGTGTTTTTTCTATGCCTGGGTCTAGCCATATGTTTTCTGTTTTGTTCCTAGAATTGTCTTTTCAGGGCTCAGCCTCCCTCTCTCAGCTGGCAGAAAAACTTTAAAGGTCTTTGCACCCAAACTTGTCTTTTAATTAGCTCAGCCAGAGCTGCTTGACAGTTTGGGAGCATGGAAGATGCCCTAAAGTTTTGGAAGCTGGCTGGCTGCTACATCACTGGCTGGATATAACCCATATAGCTAAGGCTACTGCAGCAGGGATTATTACAACATCTACTGTTACGGAAAGTTAACTTGCACAACTGTACTTTCTGATCCAGATATCCCATTGACCAGCTCCTCCTCCAGCAATCTTTCATTGCTCTGCTCTCTGGGTTTAGTTTACCTGATCTTGTTGCAAACAAGAGAAAAAAAAACACAATTTTCTTATGTTCTAGAGGCTGCATGCAAAAAAAAAAAAAGATTCTCGCCTAAATATCATTATTTCACAAAAAATTCCTATCTTTCATGGTTAAGAATGTCTACCTAGACAACAAACATACCCTCTACAAGCACATTCAGTTGCAGCATGAAAGTCACCAAAATTCTCTAGGTGTTTTGGCCATTCTCACGGACATCCCTTGCTACTGCAGGACAAAACATCTGCAAGTAACAGTATCTCCAGACCTACTAATAAATCACAATACAGAACATCATTCAACCCATTTTAGCTGCTCTAAAATGGCTGTATCTTCAAAGCAGTATCCATAAGCCCCAACTACTGCTGATATAAGCCACTTTTCAGGAGCAACTATCATACAATATAATTTAAACTGTACACACTTGCTGGGAAAGTTAGATCTAATAGTTTCTACCTAGATGTACCTAAGACTTAACAGCAAGTAAAGTGATGTCAGTCTTTCAGCATATTTCCAAAACATTGAATAACCACCACCAACAAAATGAATACAAGTACCTTTTCAAACATTGCCTTACCAAACACTGTGCTAATAGATGGACACGTAGGTGTGGCATTTCTTAATCACCCACGTTACTAATCAACATCCTATAATAACCCTCATTCTCTCTCCTTCTCTGTCTAGGCCTTATCAGGCTTCTTATCCAAATCCTTTCCTTACTACTGTAGAATAGCTTCCATTCACTAGTTATCTTACTCTGTTAACCCTTTTCTTTAGCTGCCCATCACCTGAGCATCCAAGAAACTGCATAAGAAACTGAATCCATTTATATCATAGTATACAAACAGAGAAGTATCAGTATTTGTAAGTGGGCATTAATACTGCACTCAATTGAAGAATATGCTGAACAGCTATTCACTGTCATAAACTTAAACATTTATATACTCTTATTCAATTGTGAAATATCTTGCAATGCTCTACCAGGTTCTTATCTACTCTCACTGTATATTTTGTACACTTGTATTTTCAACCTAACGGGGGAATATCCTCTTATTGTATACTAACAGCTGTAAAGTCTGCAATCTGTATGTTACTACTCTGTAATGTCTCTTTTGTAAAATTTTCTTCTCTCTGTAAACTTGTTGAGTTTTCTGTCCAGGACTCTGCTGAAAACAGACACTTGTTGTCCAGTCGGACTATCCTGGCAAATAAATGTTAAATAACTAAATAAATAAAATAATAAATAACATGTCAATGTAGCAGTTTATTATCTAACTAAGTAATTTGTCAAGCACAGGAAACAAATATTCTCCACAGCTTAGCAAATTTTTAAATAAATTTACAAAACCTTAACGACTCAAGTAAGTAAACTGAAAACTTAGAATGATCCTTATATGACACAATACTCCTAATGTTTCATTTCTTGATTACATAACATTGCACTAAAGATGCAGTGACCTGGGTCATACTGAACTAAACACAGACTTCATTTTAACCACAATGTTTGTGATACAACAAGGCCATGAAACAAGGCCATGAATGAGGTTTAGTTATTATACAACATTTCTATTTTAATGGAAAGCTTCTTCCAGGTTTTTGCATTTACTTTGCAATCTTAGACTATATATTTTATATTTGCTTGCTCTTGATTGCAGTCAAAGCGAAACAGTGAAATACAAATGACATCAGAAAGCATAATTTGTACTGCACACCTTCTACTCACAATTAAACAATATAAGCTGGCATCATTTGTAAAGGGGAAGCTAAAAGTGTAGATTGTTTTAAATTGTTAAACCAATCTGTTTGGTTGTGCATCAAATAACAGTTAAATGATTTCTTCTCCAAAATGCTTTAAACTTTCAATATCTCACCTCCCGTTCAAAATAGAAAAACATTTTTTTTTACTTTTCTGATGTGGGGAGGTGCCAAATGAGGGTCGCACTGTCGGCTCCAAATGGCGTAGATACTCCTTTGATTGCAATTAATAAACACCCACTTAAGAATCAGCCTACTTGGGTACAAAACTGTTTATCCAATCCAAGGTTGTGTTACCTCAGAGTTAAGTGAGTATGGGAACAAAATTCCCCTCATGAAAAGTGTGGGGGGGCTGGCTATCACAGCACACAAATGTTTATAATATTTCAGATCCTTTTTACTTTCTATTTCTGTACTTTGATATGTGGAGAACATAAACATCAGTGCAGATAAACTGATTTGCATTATATTGAAACACTACTATTACTGAAGCAGGATTGTCAATAATGAATGTGCCAAGATCCTGAATAAAGGCAAGCTGGTTCTTAAACTGAAGAGTTAATCTTCTTCATGTTTTTTTTTGTTTGACTAAGCTGTTATTATACATTTAAGTAACATGGCGGGGTCAAAGTCCCCCATACGCTGGGCTTGGATGGGCTTGGTCCCTGCTGCAAAAATATCTTTGTGTATGTGTGCGTGTGTGTGTGTGTGTGTGTGTGTGTGTGTGTGTGTGTGTGTGTGTGTGTGTGTGTGTCTGTGTGTGTGTGTGTGTGTGTGTGTGTGTGTGTGTGTGTGTGTGTGTGTGTGTGTGTGTGTGTGTGTGTGTATGTTTTGACAGCAGTCTTGTCATGTTACCTTAACTAAATTAGAGGTACTACATCTGATAAAAAGAATTAACAGGGAAACACCATTAAGGTTAAATTCATTACTAACTTTTTGAGTAGCTGCACACTATGTCTGGAGTTTATAGACAGGTAGACTATCCATTAATTTCACAAATAAGACAAATTGTGCCCTATCAAAGGTATGTAATAATATAAAAGCTACTTGTTTTATCAGATGTGTTCATGTGAAGACTAGAGTGATAAGAACATGGTATGGGGAGCATATAGTACTTAACAAAGGAGCAATGGGTGTAGCATACTTTCATATCACTATTTGTAAATGTTGTTCAAATGTTATACAATGTGAAGGTGTATAGGAATCCTGAATAATTATTATGCTGTATGTATGGAATCTGTTTTCTCACGGATTTATTGTATGGAAAATCAGATCAGCTACAATGGCTTGGAAAATAATCTTGACAATTAAAAAGCAAACCCTATCCTTCATTTCCATATCAGAAGTGGTTAAATTGTTATACTGACTGCAGGGTAGTCTTTCAAGATGAAAATAAAAATCTATGTAAGCTATTAGGATATAAAATGGAGTTCTTCCTTTTTTTTTCTTTCTCATCTCTTTCTTTTTCTCATTTTTATTTTCAGTCACATCATCTGTTTTCATGGTTTGTGAACTACTTGTTTTAATAAAAATGTTTTAATAAATAAAATAAATTGAAGAAGGACTCTAAAACAAATGTGCTTAAGTACCAGTGTTTTTGTTATGAACAGATTAAGTGTTAAACTATGAAACTTTTAGCACAAATGACCAAAGTTTAAATGCTGGCAAATACCAGTGCTATAGGATTTAGGTCACATCTGCAATACAGTCTCTGTTTACAGGATCAGGGTTTGGATTACAAGAAACCTACAGATGGTATGGCCAGCAAAAAGATTTAGCGCTGTGTATGATGTCAGTCCAGAGAAAGGCTACATTTCTACTGACACAGCCATCAAAGTGTGCTCCAAGTGACTTTATGTGGCATATTACAGTGTATCCAATCACAGAGTATTCTGTAGGGCAGTATACACATGTACCTATACAGTTGTATATGTCCCCCCAAGTAAACATAATGAACTGTATGTAATTGGTTGCTCCCATTTCTAGCACACGGATTCTAATTTAGAAATAGTGATCTTACACACATAAATATCCCAAACTACAGCCTTTTTAAACATTTAATCAAACAGACATTTATATATGCATGTGTAGTTTATGCTCAGAAATGTAAACATGCATGCACATGCACATACAGGTATATGATCTGCTATATTGCAATTATTAGATTATTACAATTAAAAGTAAGAAAAATAGTCTGGATTTACCTGTAAACACATATCTCTTTCATCTCTCAGATGCTTATTCATTTCCCTATAGCAAATTAATACAAAGTGAGAATTAGTTATGTTTTCAAACATTCAGCAGCTGAGAATTAGCTATGTTATTGAACATGTGCACATTCAGAATTAGCTAGGTGATTCAACAAAACGGTTATTGTTGAAGTGTTTCTGCATTTCTGTGCATCGATTCTGAGAACTTAGATGGTGTGCAATCCCAATACAGATATTCTGAAGTACTGAAATCCTGGCTATAGCTAAGAGGATGCCCCTATCTTGAAAATCAAATTAAAGCAAAAGGAAAGAAATGTCTACAGAAGTTTGAATAAAACAACGTACCATTACTAAAACATGGAAATAATAATTTAAAAAAGGGCTCAGCAACTACTGAAATGCCACAATTCATACATAAAGCCTGTGGAAGTGGCAGCCATCATGACATTCAAACAATAATCAAAATGATAAAACATTGCACAAAAAAGCTCTTCCAGTATGGTCTATTCTTTTCCTCTGTATACTAAACTATTTCACAATGCCTGCCTTTTATGGATGAAGCATGAGGGATTTGAATGTTAATGGACTAACTGATCTTCAGTCTGGCAACCACTGCAACCCTTACCAAAGTACTTTGAATGAATTAAAAGTAGCATTGTTGTATCAGAAAACTATTGTTGTCTAAAACGGTAGTGCTTACTGTTGTCTTAATGTCTATGCTTAGATGTCCAGCCCTTAACATCAGATACATTTTATACTCACCACAAAAACTTTGATTGCTTTCTACTTAACTGTTACTTCACTTCAAACTTCTGACTCCTAATTTTTGTAACACCTGTATTACAGGACTTGACCTTTTCTCTGTCAATTACTGAGGAAGAAAGAAAGAAAGAAAGAAAGAAATTCCGAGAGGTGGACCCCAGAGAAAAGAAACAGAGGAACTGGATCCCACCATAACTGCATTGGAACTTGGGACAAAATCAGATGATTAGCAGCCAACTGGTTAGTCCAATCAGGCACACCTTTGTTATTTTTTTTTTCAGTGTATTTTAGCAGGTATTCAGACTGAATCATTACGGCCCCTTTTAAGTCATGACTTAGATAACAGAATGTAAAAACTACAAAAAAAAAAAAAGGTAGAAATGTATAACAGGAAGTAATATACAGAATGTAAACAATAACATCAAACAAGCAGATAATACTACTTTAGTGCAACCGTTAGATAATGGCACTATTTTGCAATAAATTTATCTAACAGACCCGGAAAGCAGTTAAGAATAAAAAACACACTATACAAAACTGTACAGATACTTGGCTGAAACTGACAGAACTTTATGCATAAGAGAAATAATAATACTCAGTACACAAAGTGCAACCATTGTTTTTTTTTTTGTTTTTGTTTTTTTAACTTTACTCACCAATCCTTCAAACAATGTATGTGATGCACCACAGTGCCCCGTGCTGGGCACACACACAAGGGAATATAAGATCAGCTATCCACCCATTGGTACATGCAGCAGCATTACAATGTCCTTCAACTCTTCCCTAATTGAATAAGACATCTGTAATACTCCTGGTCTCCACCAGAGGTTGAACCGCAATTTCCCCTGACCCCTGGCCCTGGGTTAGGAGAGCTAGCCAATGGCTATCTCACCCTATTTCCCACTGTCTGTCCCTTCTAAAGGTATGAAATTGCCCCTGAACTCAGGTAGTTGGGGGTGCAAATGGATGTCCTGCATTCATGCCACCTGGTGTCTCAATAAGCTTGTGCTATAAGTGCTTTTATATGTTTAGATGGTGTTCAATCCTCTGTGACACACTTTTTAAAGATATAGCACAAAGTAGAGGTCACTTCAAACTGTACTTCCCTAAGTTTAGTCCTTCTTATCTGGTCATGTCACATGACTTACAAACTTACAAGTCACAAAGTAGCCTTACAATTTTATACCGAGACCAATCTAGTCTTAAGGCGAATATCTTTACATGTGTTGTCATATCTTTTCTTTTAGTGATTTCAACATATATTCTGGAATATTCTTCTGTAAAACCATCAACTGACACCTTAGTCAGCTCATCTTTGTATACCAGAGTAACCTCACTACTAGATATAAACCACAGTTGTCTTTAATATTATTTAAATAGTTTCTGTATTCATTCTACTCTTTCTCATGAATTTCATGTTCTAATATAATCTGTTATTTATCGTGTATTAGCTTCACTTTTTACAGCAGTTCATATATTTTTAACAGTCCTTCTCTTAACCCACCTTAACACATATCTTTCAGTTAAGTTCTTAATTCTTATTTTTCACTTGTGTGTGCAACATCTAAAATAATATCTTCCAATATTTGCCTCCATAGCCACCTGAATGATTCCTCTCTTCCAGTATCATTTAAATCCTTCTAAATGTAATTTGTCTGGTTTCCTTAGAGTCAATGCTATATGTTTCTGATATAAGTACCATAACCAAGGGTATCAAAACAACATGCACCAGGACTGGAGAGGGGGAACAGAGGGAAACAGAAAATTTGAGAAAGTCTTCCTGCAGACAGATGTAGTTATATGGTTGCAAGGAAGTGGGAAATACCAGAAAAAAAAACTTACCAATAAATACAAAAATGTAGGAATTTAATTTTTTTTCCTTAAACATTAACAGCTTATTGACAGTTACAACACAAATTATTTTTAATGACTTTGATACAACTACATAGTGATATACAAGTCTGGGAAGTAAAAATGAGATTCTAAATGAGAACTACATAAAACTTTAGTTGCGCAAGGAGAAAGGTGGCTTACAATAGTATAAAAATACTGTAACAATTCAAAATGCAGTTTATTTTTATCATATTTATTGTCTGTTAAAAGTGTAAGTGAGCCAGTCTATGGATGCTTGTTAGTCATGACATGGTCATTAGAAAACATTGTATAATAACTTTACAATACAATAGATTTTTGATAAATAGCTGAGTGTAACAGCATTGCAGCACAAAATCTCAGTACAGGACAACCTATAGTATAATATACATATAATATACATTAATACAGTGCAGAAAGACGTGTTAACAAGGCATTTTAGCAGCTTTGTTATTTTGCAGTTTATTAAGCTTACATATTCAAGAAGATACCAAAGATAATGGAGATTGAAAGATCAGAGGGCTATAATCTAAAATTATTGCACTGTACATACTTCAGGGTAAATTAGAAAGATTGCAGTTACTTGACAGAATAACAAGATTTTAGACAACAAGGTAACCATACAGGTGGCATTGAAGATGAGTGGAGAATAAAACGGTGCAACCAGCAGCCCTGATTCAGGATGAAATACAAGGTTTTGTGCACAGATTTTGATGTCATCATGGCATTACGGACAGGATGTACCAGCTTATCTGATAACTGTAAGGAATAAATCACTGTCCTCCCTATTTACCTACTCATATCATAATTTAGCTGTTTGATATGGTGTATATTTGGAGGACGGTTTGCACTGCATTTAGGTCTGGGACAGTGCAATGTCTGCTTGGATCACTGACATGCAGATGGTGGACAACGGTCTGTAGATGGGACATTCTCACTGCTGCTACTGCTGCCATTGCTGGAGGGGATGTGTTTTAGAGGAAAGCAGTGTCTGCCATTAGTAGGTGTTCCAAGGGTGGGGGCTGCATTAGTCACTGATACTATACTGCAGGGGAAGCCACCACTTCCTATCATTATCAGGCAAGTAGGGCAGGTGACAGAGATGTGATGCCCGACATGTGAGGGAGGCTGATGACAGACTTCAACCAGTGACAGGAAGGAGTGTTAGCAGACAGGTGAGTGGAAGGATGACTGATGGGGACAGAGGAGCTGGACCCTGATCCAAATCCCTGTTAGTGTGAATTTGTCCAGCTGACAGTTTGAATGGGTATAGAGAAACAGTGCATGTGTCCAGTCAAGACTGGAGCAGCTTCGTAAAACATTCAAGCTGGTGGAGGGGTATAAACTGTAAACAGAGGACTAACAGATTAAGTGTACTCAGTAATTCATGACCCATGGTACCAAATCCTCTGCCTAGACCAACAATGCCTTTGAATTTTATATACACCTGTCACAATATTCCAGGATATATTGCATACTAGTACTATAGAAGTGCAAGAGATATGCAGAGACAGAGAACCGTGAATCAAGATCCCCCGTGATATATTCCTGCTACAGAACTTGCACAAAGTAAAAGAAATTGATGAATGCCATCCACAATGTTTAAGGAATGTTAATAATTCAGTGCAAAGAATATTTGTTTTCAGTATAACATGCATTGTGACATGGCTGCGTTATTTAAACTTATGCAAAATAGTAGAATCAGAGTTACCTTCACTAATAAGATCCAAAATAAACAGACAATACAAAGTATAAATGAGTCCTTTTTTCAGAAGACAGATACCCAGATAGGTGCATAAAATTATAAGAAGTTAGTTATTGTAGTAGAGTGGGTTATGCATTAAGCTATACAGAGACTGCTATTAGCACTTTCAGATGCAGACATTTGTGAAAAATGCAAAACAATGGATTGAAAAACTTAGTAAATTGAAATAATTGAGAGTAAATGGGCTTTTAAATCAGAAAAATAAGAAGAAATTAGAATCAATAGAGAAATACATTTATTGCAATAAAGCAGTGTAGTTTCTCTTGAAGAGTTAAGTAGATATTGTAGGAAACAAGTATACAGCATGACGTTATGGGAGAGAGTAGTGGAAGCTAGGTTAAGAAGGGAGGTGATGATTAGTGATCAGCAGTATGGTTTCATGCCAGGAAAGAGCACTACAGATGCAATGTTTGTTCTGAGAGTGTTGATAGAGAAGTACAGAGAAGGAGATGCATTGTGTCTTTGTGGACTTAAAGAAAGCATATGACAGGGTGCCTAGAGAGGAGTTGTGGTACTGTATGAGGAAGTCGGGAGTGTCAGAGACGTATGTAAGATATGTAGGATATGTACGAGGGTAGTGTGACAGTGATAAGGTCTGCGGTGGGAGTGACGGATGCGTTTAAGGTGTAGGTGGGATTACATCAAGGATCAGCTCTGAGCCCTTTTTTATTTGCAATGGTGATGGACAGGTTGACAGACAAGATCAGACAGAAGTCCCCATGGACTATGATGTTTGCAGATGACATTGTGATCTGTAGTGAGAGTAGGGAACAGGTGGAGGAGACCCTGGAGAGGAGGAGATATGCTCTAGAGAGAAGAGGAATGAAGCTCAACAGGACTACGACAGAATACATGTGTGTGAATGAAAGGGAGGATAGAGGAATGGTGAGGATGCAAGGAGTAGAGGTGGCGAAGGTGGATGAGTTTAAATACCTGGGATCAACAGTTCAGAGTAATGGTGAGTGTGGAAGAGAGGTGAAGAAGAGAGTACAGGCAGGATGGAGTGGTTGGAGAAGAGATTCAGGAGTGATTTGTGACAGATAAGTACCAGTAAGAGTGAAAGGGAAGGTCTACAAGAGGGTAGTGAGACCAGCTATGTTATATGGGTTGGAGACAGTGGCATAGACAAAAAGGCAGGAGTCAGAGCTGGACATGGCAGAGTTAAAGATGTTAAGAGTTGCACTGGGTGGGACGAGGGTGGACAGGATTAGGAATAAGTATATTAGAGGGTGAGCCCAGGTTGGAAGGCTTGGAGACAAAGCCAGAGAGGCAAGATTACATTGGTTTGGACATGTGCTGATGAGGGATGCAGAGTATATTGGGAAAAAGATGGTAAGGATGAAGCTGCCAGGTAACAGGAAAAGAGGAAGGCCTAAGATAAGGTTTATGGATGTGGTGAGAGAGGACATGCAGGTGGTTGGTGTGACAGAGCAAGATGCAAAGGACAGGAAGAAATGGAAGCAGATGATTCGCTGTGGCGACCCCTAACGGGAGCAGCCAGAAGAAGAAGAAGAAGATATTATATACAAAGTTACTTAATTCTACAAGAGAAACTACACTGCCTTATTGCAACACATGTAGTTTCTCTTACAGAATTAAGAAGATATTGTAGGGAACAAGTATATTTTATATTGGTCTATGTTACATAATCAACTTTTTAAAATGTCAAATTTCACATAATCTAATTCATGGGATCAACTGTTTAAAAATTCAGACATACACAGGATAGCAGAAACAGCATTTTTGCAAAGGAACAAGCCCCCTGCATCCCCCACACCCCCTGATAATTAATATATACCCACTCCAATACAGCACTACAGTCAGGAAAGGGCAAATTCCCTGATCCCCACTGCACTGCGATCTCAGTACAATCCATCTGACTTTTTAAAAAGTCAAGTTATATAAAATAGATCCTATTATATACACATACATACACACACACACACACACACACACACACACACACACACACACACACACACACACATACAGTATGTACATGTACATGTATATGTACATGTACATGTATGTATGTACATGTACATGTATATGTAAATGTAAAGCCATATGCAAAATGGTACTTCAAGAGTTGGATGAGCCTCCTTAAAAATCAAGAAAAAAGAACCATAAATTGTAGCCATTCTCAGCTGAGACTTCAAAGTAATCAACACTTACAACTCATCTCGAAATCAATTCTTTATTGAAAAGTAAAATCTATTAAAAAGATGAGCACTTTCTCCCTTAACAGAGCTTCATCAGATATAATTCCAGTGTACATGACATGCATTAATTATATAATTTTATATATATATATATATATATATATATATATATATATATATGTGTGTGTGTGTGTATGGAAGCACTTTACATAATCGAATTACTGAAATCTCGAATGTCATATGGTTGAGACCATATGATCGAGATTTCAGTAAATCGAATATGTAAAGTTTTAAAAAATAACACTTTCCTTACCTTAAAACATTATGTGCACACAGAGGCAAGGCTTCTTGTACACTCTGTGTGTACTTAATGTTTTTATCTTTTTTGCGGTGTTGGCAGGAAGTGGGAAATCTCCCGTTTTGCGCTTCCGCATACAGCGCAATATGATATAGATATATATATATATATATATATATATATATATATATATACAAATATATAGATAGATGTAGATATATATTTATATGGTAGATAATTCCCTTTCCTTTGATCTTCATTTTGCAACACTGGTTAAGAAATCCTTCTATCTGGTATAGCTAATCACAAAGGTTGTCTCCTTTAGAGCCAAAAAGTCCTTACTCCTCTTTATTAAACACTGATCAGACCTATCATCAAGTACAATACCCTGTTTGGGATATATTGTGCTAGACATAGCAAGCAGTGGGAGAGATCTTAAAGGCTCCTGATAAAAATGATCATGGGCCTAAATGACTTCAGCTATCAAAAGAAACTGCAAGCTTTGTCCGATTATTCTGTATCCAATGCACACCTTAGGGATGATATTTGCCTTTCCTTCTGAGTCATTAAGGATGACCTCCTATATCTCCTCAAATCATAGAGTCCAGCATATGCTTGGACAAGAGATCTGGGTCTTCTTTAGCAAACAAACAAATCATACTGGAGAGACAGACTTGTCATGCAATGACTACCCCTACTCAGGAACAAACTTCTACTCCAGATCAATAAATCTGTCACTGTATCTTCTTTTAAAAAGAATTTAGACAATTTGATGGGTATGCACAACTTCATCCATAACATAACTGTCCTATCTTTCCTTTAAAAAAAGAGGGAATGTCTAAGAGTAGCTACTGGCAAGGTGAAAATGGCCACATCGCCCAGATGCCTTCTATTTTCTATGACTCTGTGATTCTGTTTACTGAAGGGTACAGAATGCTGGTTAACGAATGTGGAAGATGAGAGATTAATTAAGGTTATAAAGAGAATTATCCATACGGATTAGCCATAAGTGATGTTTCATAGACTGGGAGGCTGCAAGACAGTTAGCAAAAGGTAAGTCACGATTAGATAACATATCTTATAGGTTCATAGGTACTTACTAGGTTATTGATTGATGAGGCCTTTAGTATCCTAGTCATACATTTCAATGAAGTTTTTAGCTCTTGCCTTTTAAGTACAAATAACCCAGATTTGAGAAGAACATTTACATGCTGCCCCTATCCATGATGGACAAGGGTGCTAAACCAGGGGTGAATTTGTGGTTACCCATCTTTTCATCCAGATTATGTTTCACTACCATAAGAGAAGTACTTTGCTTTACATGGAGATGAAGAAGACAATTCAAAAGAAGTGATATTCCCTTTAATATTTATCTTTCCCACCATCGTGTTCTATTTATGCTGCAAAAGTAATTAGGATCTCTTAAATGGGTGTTAATGTCCCCATTAAATTTATAAATGTGCCATAGGTCTGACAGGATAGAATCTTTTGAAGCTCTGTATGTAAGGCAGCAATTGCCTGTCAGTAACTTACATGACACCAATAACAGGGACGCATCTTTGAGATGATCTGCCCAGTTTTTATGATTTAGATCCTTGATTTTCCTATTAAGAATGCACTGTGGGCATTTAAATTGTGTCAGGTGTTTGGACAGGTACATACTGAAGGGGGGTTCTACTCAATGATCTATCTGATGTGTGAGGAAAGCAATGGAATGACCATATGCCTGGACGTGGCTGCAATACCCTTAGAATTAAGCTGCACAATGAAAAAGCACTTTCTTATAAAAGTGGATACATTTTGATCTTAGAAAAGTTCATTGTCTAAATAGGTTCCCAGCTCCCTAACTTCTGGAACAATTTTCTGGGGTGCACTGTGAATGTGATAATTACAAGCAACTTCTTGATTGCCTAAGGATACCATTATACATTTTCGGCATTCAGTTTTTGTCCATGATTTTGATACCATCTATTAGTTTGGGAAAGGCCTTCTTGGATGATCTTGGTGTTTCTGGGAAGTTTGTGATGGCACTCAAGTTTATAGTCATCTGCAGACTTGGTCAGCCATAAACCCTTTACCATAGATATGACCTCTGAGTAGTAAATGCCAAACAGAAGTGGCCCAAGGACTTAACCCTCGGGTACACCACTAGTAACAGGTCTTTTAATGGAGGTAGAACATTCCACCATAATTTCCTGGATTCTAATTGTGAACCAGTTTGCTATTGAATGAGTTACAAAGGGATTGACACTTTGGGAAAGTTTACCTATGATATCTGAGTATGACATGGTGTTGAATGCCTTTTCAAAGTCTAGATATACAGTGTTTACTGATTTTCCCTCATTCATTGCTTCAGTAACTTTCTTGAAGAAGTCATCCAGGTAAAGAAGATAGGATCCAAGATGACTTGGGACAAAAAAGGAGGTTACATATGTCCTTATTTATTAATTATATAATGATCCTTTCCATAGCCTTACAAGTGAGGCTGATCAGACTAATGGGTCACCAGTTTCTCTGATCTGGTGATACATGAACTTTGTACAAGGGGATGACAGGTGTTTTCCATTCATCTGACACAAAGTCTGTTTGGAGATTGACATTGAATAGCCTCTGTAGGCGGGTCTGACAGGTTCTTTTTCAGGCTGGCCAGTAAGTAGCCCAGTATGTACTCAGCCCCATAGAAGCAGTGTTTTTTGCCTTGGATAGTTACCTGAGGATGTATTCTTGGGAGCTTTGATGGGGTATAGATGCAGGCATGATGTTTGGGAATGTAGGAAGGTCGAAGGGGATGACACTTTTCTCTCAAATAAAGTTGCTACAAAAGAGAGCAAAGTGAATGGGCTAGTGCAGGAAGTGGGCATATTTTTGTGTGACTCACCACAATCAGAAAACATGTTTTAGGAAGATAGAGACAGAGACAGCTGTGAATGGTACATCTATAAATCAATACTCTCAGAAATGAATGCATACAAGTATGTCAAACATTATGCTATGGAAAAGAAAGAACTTGAGCTCAAGTGAAACATGTGTGTGGTAGGTTAGCGGCTGTGGTTAACAGTAGTCCTGAAAAAAGAGTCAGTTTACTGGTGTAGAGGGATAAAACCCTGACTATGTTCCAGATGACCTGAGTTCAAGTATTGTCCTGGGCACTGGAGGAGCTGAGCAGAGAGGATAGCAATGAGAATCACTCATCCTTTGGAAAAGGAGGCAGCCTGGTCCCCCTAGATGCTGGAGTAGAGCATGCAGCACATGAATCAGTGTTCTACACTCAGCTCTGTCAAGCTGCCGCATGAAATAGCTTTCTGTTGTGGCTTATGCAAAACCAAACTAACAAGGACAGGACAGAGAAGGCATAGCAGGCCTTACCACAAGTGAGTAAATACATCAGCTACCAGGAGTGGGGACTTGTGCTATAAGCAAAAAAAACTTGAAATCATTCTGGATGGCAGCCTTTTGTGATCAACCGTTACTGTCTGTAAATGAATGATTATGAGAGGACTGATGGTAGGCAAGCAGCATGGGGTTAAAGAATATAAAACTGTGCAGTGTGACAAGATAGTTTCTGCTGTTATTTTACTGGGTGATGCAATGTTTTGCGGTGTTATGCATTTTAGGTGCATGGATCTCAGACTTAGCATCATATGTTTTATTTCCAAAATGCTGATGCGTCAAAGGTCATTATGTATAGTTGTATATATGGAGATGAAGACCTCAAGGCCACATAGGAATGCGTTGGTGTGGTAGGATGCTGTTAGTTTGTGTTGTATTATGTTGAAGGTGGCATCTGGGAGTTGTTGATGTGTGTGTACGCATATGTAGTGCTTGTTATTTGTGTTACCCTTAGCCATGTTATATGTCTCTTTGTAGCTAGACTGCTCATATGTCCATGCGTTTCACTGAGTTAAATGTGTTACAAAACTACAGAGGTGAACTCTACTGAAGATGTGCTATAGACACATATAGCATTTTTGTAGAATGGGAAGAGGAAGAAGTTATAGATAGACTGCAAGATGAAATAAAAATGCACTATTAGAGGAAATTACTTTGCATCAAGTTCAGGGAGAAGTGAGCTGCAATGAAAGGAGACAATCCTGATTCTGCAAGGAGGTTATGAAGTCCTGTTTCAAACCTACTGTATCCTTTCCACCAAAATTTGAAGAAGTTGTTGGGATGAAGAACTACACAGCACCAAAAAGCAGGTGTATAAAGATGGGGGGGGTGACAGAAAAGACAGGTAAGGAGAGGAGTTTTACTGATGGAATAATTTTTTTCCAAGACCATGCCAAAGAAGGAAACATCTTGGCTTCATGTGAAGGCATGTAATATAACTAGTGTTTTACACAGACCTTTAGAATTAGTCTAAATAGTCAGAAAGTTTTGCAAGCAGGCTTTTTAGTCAAATAAATGACATTTGTTAGCACAATGCTTATTCATCTCAGTGCTTCCCAGAAATTTGCATAATTTCAATGTAGTGCTTCACAAAAAAAGGATTTCTGTCAAAGATGGACTGATAATTATCCAGTATCCAATCTGCTTTTAACATTTCATTTTGTGAAATACCATATAAAGTGTTTTTCTCCTTCAAGAATCTGTGAGCTGGTTAGGATACTCTTACATCATATAAAGCCATATGGAGCACCTGGTGCCTTACATTAGTCAAATTGTTGGGGTCTGCTATCAGGAAAGATGCTTTGCAACACTTAATGTCGAGTCTGTAACTGGCAAGATACCACACCAGAATGTGCTAGATTACTGTTCCCCATACACCCTAAACATATTACAATGTGACATAATTAGGTTCATTAGAGTTTACCACCTTAAATTCATGAAGATCACTGATATTTGAATCTAGCTGTGCTCTTTTATTGTTTTATTTTATAACTGATAATCTTCAGGACAGCTCTTCACTTGAATCAGTTTTACTGAAAAGTGCCTTTGCTTCTGGCTTTTAGTGAATATGTCTGTTTGTCTTCTTTTTTACTTTATGTTATGCTTTTGAGCTAGTTTTGATTAAATACTGAATGCTACACTCTGCTGGCATCCCTGTGTTTTGTATTGCTATTGAGGTTTTTGGAGACATGCAGTTGCCATACTTGCAGGGGCTGTTGCAACTTTTAGTGAATATGATAACACCAATACTTGAAACATTGCATGCTGCTTTGGTATGACAATAACTAAATGTATACATTTATCACACCACTGCAACAACTTGGTTATCAAATAAATAATCATCTAGATACTAACTGTACTATTTAGGTTGCATCCATGCACAGAATTTGACTGCTTACTACAGTTATTACAAAACTTATGGAAATATTACATATGAGTTGCAGCCACATAGTTCTGCACCTAAAAAGCTTTTTATCTTTGCCATACTGCATTGATCATTGTGGCAGGGCTAGCCACCCAGCAGTATAAACCTTGGCTGTAGTTTAGTGTCACTGTTGAAGTGATCCCCTGACGCTATTTGCAAAAATGGGAAAAGAGGTTGTGGATGGGTGGATGGATACTGCATTCATCAATCTTCAGAAACTAAATAGGCAGCCCAAATGGCATGGTGAGATAAAGCCTTGAGTAGACCATGGTGACTCAAGTTTAACTAGCCTCTTGGGCATCTGTTGGAACTGAAAATGGGAAGATGGACATGACTAGCTTGAAAAGGAGGAAGGGAAGGAGGGTGGATGAAGGTCCTGCCAATGCCACAATGCTCAGAGGAAAAGTTGTGATGCAAAGGTGTGATCCTGAGGAATGAATGTGGTACATGTGGTAGCCTTCAATGGTGAGAGCAAAGGAGCATTCACTAAAATGGGGAAGGTGCATTGCCCCTGAGGAAGATGGTCATTACATATCCCTACCACAGTGAGGGATTGGGGCACAGAAAAGCCATTACAGCTGGATGCCAAAAAGAACTCAAGCAATCATTACGGCTGCTAAATGACAGTCCCTCCAGATGGAACTCACCACTGTGATTTTGGAAGAGCCACACTATTAAGGACTGAATGCCACTGATTCTAGTAGGGAATGTCTTGATGGTTGATAAGCATGGGGCAAAAAGTACCCAGAAAAAATCCAGTAAAATGCTTTATAAGCTGCAACTCTTTTCATTCAAGGTAGAAGGACAGTAATAATTTTGTTCTGATTTTCTGTGCACAAACATTCAAGCAATTTACACAGTATGTGAGAGAGAGAGAGAGAGAAAGAAAGACAGAAAGATAGGGGGCAACGCAGAGTTCAGTGCAGCACCTGAAGAGTTGAGGAAAGATCACACAGCTGCCCAAAATTCTACTCTGAGCAACTGTCAGTTGTCAGTCTTCCCAGCTTGTGCTTCGGATTGTACCATTCTGTAAGTTTTGCTTATATCTTCTGGATATTTATATTACTATTGATTCTGTAGATCAGAGTGTGTGTGTGTGTATCTTTAAGAACCATTCCATCCTGTTGTCACATGCATATACGTATTGAGCATGTGCAAGCAAGACTGCCATTTTGAGTGAGCAGCCGGACTGAAAGCACGTATGTGTGTAGCAGCCAATCAGTTAGTTTGCTTATGTTTAATGTTCCAGTCATCCATCCTGAAGTGCTTGTGTGTAATAAACTACTTAAATGAACACCCAAGCCTTAGCATCTTATCTGAATGCACAAAACGAGCGACATGTTGTCAGAATAAGATCTGAAGTAAAACTTTTTCAAGACCATGAGGTGCCCAGCCACAACTGGAGGAAAATACAGAATGAATCATCCAAAGCTCAAACAACCCACAAACAGGTACTAAAACTTGCTTAAATGATTGTTTACTCAATTAATTTAAAACAAAGCATTCAAGTCATTCAAAAAGAGTTTCTAATTAAACAAAATGTTTGAAACTATGATATATTGATAAAAAGTACTCAAAATGGTCACAAAAATGCTTGAAATAACTTCTGAATTGCATAAAATATATAAAAAAGGGGAACAACCATATTTTATTGCTATGTGCTTCTTTTACTTATTGACTGTAGCTATTTGAAATATCCAGTGTACACAGTGTTTGTAAGTGTGGGCAGTATTACAGTACAATTATTTCAGAAAATGCAATAATTTCAAAGGGACTGTTGTGCAGTAGAATATTTTTCAAGTACCTGGTGTGTGCATTTGAATATAATTACAAAAGCATTTTGTTGGCATGACAGAAGGATTTCTCAGACCTGCTCCACTTGTATTTGATAATAATGTTGCTGAAAACTGGAGAGTGTTTGAGCAACAGTATGATGTTTTCATACAGGCTGCTTTTTCTGATAAAGACACACATACAAAGGCATTTATTCCGCTTTATCTAGTTGGTTCAGAAGCCATTCAAAGGGAGCATTCATTTATGTATGCCCCAGCTATGTATGCAGGGAAGGGTTGAAGACTGCCATATTATGGTATTGGCAGAAATGTGGGAAGACCCTGAGTACTTAAAATTTAAATTTAGAGAAATGGTTAACCCCCAAACAAATATTACAATGGAAAGGCACATATTTTACACAAGAGATCAAACGCCTGGTGAAACTTTTCATCATATACAACTGACTTGAGAAACAAGGCAAAAACATGCATGTTTGGTGATTTAAGAGATAAGTTGATAAAAGAAAGGCATTTGTGGTATTAAAGATAATACAGTGAGAATGATTTTGATTTGAGACAGTGATTTAACTTTGAATAAGGCCATATAGATTTGTCAGATATATGACCTCACAGAAAAGCACATGAATATGCTTACAAATGAGAAAGTATGCTTGCAGTACCTTCCAGTGCTAATGTTGATAGTGTGCAGCATGAGGTTAAAAGATACAGGCCTAATAGCAGAGCCACACCCTGAGCCTCCCTAGCAAAACCCAGAGCAGCTACAGTAAAATCTAAAGCATACTCAGTAAAGCACAGGGATGAGTCAGCAAAACTTGTGACAGGCCTCAAAGTCAACTGTTGTAATTGTGGAGGCAGCCATGATCCCAAATGAGAGAAGTACTTAGCTTTTGTTCAGCTGTGCCACACATGTAAAAAGTGGAATCATTTCAAAAGGTACTGTAAATCAAAAAGGGCACAGTCGTTTCTTAAAAGAGAGCATTCAAAGAGGCAAGTTGATCAGTTAGAAAGCTGCAACCTTACTTTTTATGTTGATGGTGTGTCTGTGCTTGCTGAAACAGTCAATGCAGTAGATTTGTTGGCAAAGAATGAAGCAATTTGTACTGTTCTGATTAATGGGAGACCTGTAGAGCTCAAAGTTTATAATGTGCAATGTTATGTCAGCAGAAATTTTTGCCAAAGGAAAAGCTTATGAGAAGCTTGATCTGGCAAAGTGTGCAAGGCTTGTTGCTTATGGTGGTGGTGAAGAAATTCAAACTGAAGGCTCAGTAGAGCTTTCATGTTATAATGCTGGGAACAGCTATGACTTGTAATTTTATGTAGTCAAGAGACATGTGCAGTCATTGTTAGGCCTCAAAGACAGTTTGAAAATGGGACTAGAAGTCCACCATGTAAGCACGTGTAACAACGAAAATTTGGCACAAACTATTTTTTCTGACTATGCTGATCTGTTTGAAGAAAAGTTGAGCAAACTCCTAGTTGTGTACTCCATGAAGTTAGACCACGAGGTAAGCCCAGTTATCAGACCTGCACGGAAAGTTCCAGTAGCCATGCAGGTCAGAGTCAAAGCTGAGCTAGACAGAATGGTGCATCTAGGAGTAAGGTGTCCAGTAGAAGAACCAACTGAATGGGTATCCTCTGTGGTGGCAGCTCATAAGAAAAGCTCACATGATATTAAAATATGCTATTGTTCCATGAAATTTGAACAAAGCACTAAAATGACATCATCATTCAATGCTTACATTTGAGGAATTTGCCACTCTTATGCCAAATGCCACAGTTTTTTTCTGTCTTAGATGCAAAAAGTTAATTTTGGCAAATTTTGCTTGACCAAAAATCTGCGTTGCTAACCACTTTCAGTACACCATTTGGAAGGTATAGATTTTTGAGAATGCCATTTGGAATAAATTCTGCCAGTGAACTCTTTCACTGTGCAATGAAGCAAATTTTTTTCTGGCTATCCATGTGCTATTATAGTTGATGATATTCTTGTAGGAGGTAATAGTGAAGCTGAACATGATAGAAACCTCAGGAAAGTTCTGGAACATATTCATGAGGTGAATCTTAAGCTAAATCCTCAGAAATGCCAGTTCAGGCTACAAGAAGTTACTTATGTGGGTAATTTGTTTACCAGTTCAGGCTAACAACCAGATCCTTCCAAGCAAACTGCAATTCTTGAGATGCCAGCTCCAAACAATGTCACCTCCTTACATTTTCACGGCATGATGAACTATTTGAGCAAGTTTATTCCAGATTTGAGTGACCTTAGACCGCCACTAAGAGAGCTGACATGCCAAGATGTAACTTGGTCCTGGTTGGAACAACATCATAGAGCATTTGATATGCTGAAACAGAGAATTGCCAGTCCACCCACTTTAAGATATTATGATGTTCACAAACCTGTCACTCTTTCTTGTGATGCTTCAAAGTTTGGTCTTGGTGCAGTCATTCTTCATAAGGGCAGACCAGTAGACTATGCATACAAAACTCTAACCCAAACTGAAATACAGTATGCTCAAATTGAGAAAGAGTTCTTGGCAATTGTGTTTGCATGTTCGAAGTTCCATGATTATATTTATGGCCAAACTATTCAAACTGAGACTGACCACCAACCTTTGTTCAATATTTTGAAAAACCTAATGCACACAGCTCCTTGAAGATTGCAACGCATGATGTTGAAATTGCAAAAGTACAGTTTTGACTTGGTTTACACAAAAGGGAATCTTCTTTATCTTACTGATACTTTATCTAAATCACCCAGAAAAAACACTGAACAGCATGAAAATGAGAAACCTGATTTTGACGTCATGGAAGTGAGAAATGTTTCTTTGACACATCTTGATGAGATCAGAACTCATATAGCTTCAGATCCAATTCTCCAGAAACTCTATCAGTCAAGGATCTCCGTCAAAGCAACCTTGTTTACTACCAGATGTGCAGCAGTATTTTCCTTACAGTGACGAGATTTTGATGTAAGATGGTCTCATCACGAAAGGTCCAAAAGGGATTGTTCCAAAATCCTTGCAACAAAAGTATATTAAAATCTTGCATTACGGTGATCCAGGAACTGATTCTACCAAAAGAAGGGCAAGAGGACTAGTATTTTGGCCTTCTCTGTCAAAAAATATTGAGAAAGACTCTCAGCTTGTTCTGTTTGTAATGGTACTAAACCGCATCAACAAAAACCAGATTCCTGAACTACCTTGAAAGACAGTAGCTGCAGATATTTTTAAATGGAATGGTCAGCATTACTTGTTGTTAGTAGACTCTTATTCAGATTGGTTCAAGATTGACCAACTTCCTAATATTATGTCCAGCACTGTCATTATGATGTTGAAGAGCCATTTTTCTGTCCATGGTAGTCCGCACATTGTCATTTCTGACAATGGAGTAACAGTTTACAAGTTAGGAGTTTAAAAGATCTGTTGAAACATGAGACTTTGTTCATGTTACTAGTAGCCCTGAATACCAACAATCAAATGGCCTGGCTGAACGTGCAGTTCAAAGTGCAAAACAGCTGTTGGAGAAGTCCAAAGGTGACAGTACTGATGTTTTTCTTAATCTGCTTAATCTCAGAAACATTCCTTATGACAATTTACTTGGTTCACCTGCCCAGAGATTAATGTCGGGACAAACCAGAACCACACTACCAATCAGTAAGACTTTGTTGACTCCAAGTGCTAAAAACAACAAAGCACTAAAAGCTCGACTCCTAAAGAAGCATTTGTCCCAAAAGTCCTACTATGATAAAACCAGCAAGCCTCTGAATCCTTTAAAAAAATGAGAGATAGTGATGATGCAGACAGCAAAAGGATTTGAATGAATAGGACTTGTGAAACATTTGTGTGAAGAACCAAGATTGTACATCATTGATTTGCAAGAGATGGAATTCAGGCTGTATCGGAAACATTTACTACTGGTTGTGTCCGAGCCGATGTTACAGTGTCTTGCCTGTAACAGAGATTCTAATTCTCAGAGTGATTTGTCCAATGTTCCTGTTCCAGAGAACATTTAGCATCCATTCCTGTTTCTGAAACTATCCCTGAAAATCCTCAATTAGAATATTCCCCATTGACTGTCCCTGTTGCTAAACCCAGTTTATAAGGTCAGGTCGTATCTCAAGATCTAACCCTAAATACAAGGCAACCTGGACTTGACTGTTATTGTTTGTATATATATCTGTATCATCTGCATGCTTATCCAATTGTCATTTTCATTGCAGGACAAAATAGTCAAAGAAGGAGGATGTAGCTCAGAGTGTGTGTGTACCTTTAAGAGCCATTCCAGTCCGTGGGCATGTGCAAATAAGTACTTAGCACATGCAAGTAAGAGTCCCATTTTGAGTGAACAGCCAGAGTGAAAGTATGTGTATGTGTGTGTGTGTGTGTGTGTGTGTGTGTGTGTGTGTGTGTGTGTGTGTGTGTGTGTGTGTGTGTGTGTGTGTGTGTGTGTGTGTGTGTAGCAGTCAGCCAGCTAGTTAGTTTGTTTAAGTTTAACCTTCCAGTCATCCATCCTGATGTGTTTGTGTGTAAGAATATACTTAAACGAACACCTGGCCTCATCGTCTTATTTGAATATACAAGAAGAGCGACAGATTCCCCATTAATACTTTTGTCTTTAGCTTCATGTGCAGTCTTAGAGGGAAGAATATAAACTAGGGTGAGCTGTTCTTGCAACCTAAAATAATCAACTTCATTCAGGACTGTTCTGAAATTTGAACATATTGTATACATTCAAAAGGTTTGCAGGGTTTTGTATTTTAAAAAGTATATGACTTTGACAGATGTGGTCCCAGGCCTGACATTACAGCTAATATTGGCTGATTCATTAAAATAGTTAGCACCAATCAATACCAACAAAAGCATCATAACTGTGCCCACTTGTTTCTATGACAGCTACATTGGTGACCATCTTCAAAGAATAAAATATTCTGCCATAGAAAGAAAACCTGCACTTTGATTGTAAGTACTCTGTATTCCTTAGAGTGTAGCTGTAACTGATCTAACACTGGGCAAAAAACTAATTTCCATGCCATAAATGAAACTCCAGAATGATATACACTAAGATTCTGAACACCTAGATAAATGTTTAAAAGAAAAACAGTAACAATATCTCACTTTTGTTTTTAATTTTTGTACCCGTTGTGAATATGGCTGTTAAACTGCCTTTTGTGTAATGGCCATCATATGACATGCAAAGAGTTGCTGTCTCCTACTTAGGCCTTTTATCATTCAGCAATAGATGTAACCATTCACATTCCTGAAAATCAATAAAATGTTATGTGTTCCTACTCTCCTCAAACCTGTTTTCTGAATAAGCTATGACAATAAATAAAGCACACCGTTCATTTCATAATGCCGACTCCCTGGCAATGCTTTGCCACCATGTTAAGTATAACAGCAACTCCTGATTTCAAACCTTTATCATGAGTAATAGTCCTGCCTACGCATTTCCATAGTTCTGCATCATCTGCAGCAACAAAAACAACAAATGATGCAAAATTTTACACAACTGCATTCGCAGTGTCTTATAAGCAGGCGGTAATGAAAGCAGAAGAGAAATAAACAAAACATCATAGCTTTTATAACTTACTGGGACAGGTTAGTTTGCTCAGACAATCACCAACAGCTGTGACTTATGAATTATGAATCACATGCCTATAACTTTGCAAGATATTCTGCAACAGAAACAGAAAAAAAGCAGTTTTGGGAAAATTGTTGAAGGATACTTTATTTAATATGTTATATTAGTAGATGTGTTTTTTCCCATGTGTGCAGATTATATGCTAAAATAGAGATAATGATTTGATTATGACTAGTTTTGATCAATGAAAGCATTACAACTGACACTGTAAAGTTAACAGCTCACACACCTGGTAAAAACCCTACCAATGCATTCCTTATCCAAGCACTACTGAAATGATCCTGAGGGATCTATCCTAACCTCACCTTTGAACAGCAGACTGCCTTCCAGCTGTATAGCAGCTGATTAGTGACTGATGATATCATGAAGTAATTCCTTGAATACCACTTTCAGTGCTAATGGAATCTGCAGCTTTACACCATTGTTGGGGTTGTATGGTTATGGCTAGGGGACTGAGCTGTGACTGGGACCTTGGCAACCCCCCAGTCAGTGTCCCCTCCCTGTCAGAGTTTAGCAAAAAAAAAATCCTGCAGAGTAAAGAACTACTATGCTGCTACTGAACTAGCCACTTGAAACAGTTGTTGTCATGCACATAACAGGCACTATTTTAAAACATTTAAGCCACTTCAATGCTAACTGTGGCTGCTTCAATGATTACTAGCTATTGTGGTGACTTGGAAGGACTGATCAGTACCTCTTCTACATTGTCTATCAAGTCCCTAACAGCTTGTGACCAAGGCAGCTGCCCCTTTTAACCTGGTCTATCTTTGGCTTTGAATTGATATATTTATGTTTTGGTAGGGGGGGAACTCCCATCTTGGGAAGTGCAGAGAGACTTTCTGCCTACAAAATAAAAATGAATTTCAGGTTCACTGAAAGTGATTGTCAATGACCCAGTTTTGCAATATTGTCGGTAACATTTTCTTTGGTGAGTCAATATGACTCTCATTTGAGCTAGCAGTTAAAGACACTTACTAAGACTAGGTTACCATCTACGGTGTAAAGTAATGTATCAGAATTCAATAAAATAAAATAAAACAAATACAAATGCACAAAGCAATCATCCTTGTGGGTTCTGCCTTTTGGTTTCCACTTTCACAGATGGCAATTTGCAGGAAAACAGAATGGAGAGTGTTTTAATTTAATGGATGAGGTAGTGGAGGGGGGGTGGCCCAAAAAATATTACGGATTACCATCTCATTGAAGTACTGTCAGCCAAAAAATGACTTGAGTTCAGTTTAGCACAAAAAGCAGTGAAAAATACATTGAGCACAGTTTCCTTTATAATCCATCAGTAATTGCATCCCCAACAAACAAGGTGTGATCTCTGAAGCTGCCTATATAAACAAAATATGTATGATTTGCTGTTGTACTGGTTGCATACCACAAAAATGAGGCATAATATCCATAGGACAATATGAAGAGGGGTAAATGAAGCAAGTAACTGGGCAATAAACAATGTATTTGAAATTTCTGCAGATGCAAGTAGGTGCCTTTGAATATTAAGCATAGCCTTTGAATATTAAGCATACTGTCCTTGTAAACAATAAGTATATGTATTAAGATTATAGACATGGAAGAGGGGAGTTTCATACAATGAGCAGTACCTGGTTTGAAAGGGAGGAAGAGCCCCGGGCATAAGCAATATTGTTTTTTTTTTTTTTTTACATGAAGGGAATATACTATTTACATTACCTATATCATTGTAGTTTCACTACAGGTTGTGCTCTGTAGTGCAGGCAGAACATGGAGTAAAAACAATATTATGCTTCCAGGGGATATATTACTATAGCTATGCTATAGGCAATCTGAGCAATGAAAATACATCCACAGAGATGGATCTATCTGGTGTAGTGCAGGCTCTGCTGTGCTATGCTACAACATAAATGTTCATTAATTTCACCACAGTGATTAGCACAACAGCTCTGCATAAACAAAAACAATTCAAAGTTGTGGCTGAAGTATTCTATTACCATATGACACAATATCCCATCAGTGAAAAAGATTATTACCTAATATATGTCAAGAAATGTGAAAACATGAGAATTCCACTAATGTTCCTGCATACTAAGTTTTTCAGGAGGTGAAGTACCTCCTTATTTTGTCTAGTTCATACAGAAGGAAAGAGAGTAAAACCATACATTTCACAGATTTTTGTTATATAAAATATGATCGCTTCCCCATTGCAGCTATCCTTGCACAGTATGCACCTCAAAACATTATTTTATAGCATAACTTACCGCATCAAATCCAGTTGTTTTATAAGTGTTGCCTTCTCACGCTGTAGACCTTCTGTCACTCTATAAACCTCCCTAAAGAAATATATAGGAATACATTAATTTAGTTGTTGATTAATCTTTTGAGGGCTGAAATGAAAGAAAGAATATAACTAAAGTGACTCTTCAATGGAATAATTCTTTGGGTATCAGTCCAAATTGTTGTTTTGCTTTTTTTTTTTCTACAACAAAAGCTTACTGTAAAAAAAATACTCTGGAAAATGAAGACACATACTGCAGATTCAGAATTATATCCTTTCAAGCTCTGTGGACCACTTCTCTATATATTATTTAAGCAATAACCCACGCCTGGGTGTGGGTAATGTTGGATTTACCCACTATTGGTGTGGTTTGGTCATGAGGGAGAAACCCGAGTGGCCAAATAAAGACAACTGTGGGTAAATCCAGCATTACCCACACCCAGAAGTGGGTTATTGCTATTATACAATGGTATTATTTAAGAAAAAAATACTTACTTTTCTTAAATAATGGCATTGTATAATGCCTCTGTGCTGCCCTTCCGCAGCTGTCTGGTATTCTGTGGCAGTTCTGATGTACTGGGCATGCGTACGCTTATGCAGTACATCAGAGTTGTGGGTGGAAGCAACGGAGAAAGCAATATCTCCGTTGCTTTTTACAAAGTGTCTCACTATGTTAAAGGAGTTTAACATAGCGAGACAGCTTTAAAAAAAGCAACGGAGAATCTCTGTTGCTTGTTTTAAAGCTGTCTCGCTATGTTAAACCCATTTAACATAGCGATACAGCTTTAAAAAAGCAACGGAGAAAGGAAGATATCCGTTAATTTTTTAAAGCTGTCTTGCTATGTTAAACTCCTTTAACATAGCGAGACAGTTTCTATAAAGCAACCAGATCTTTCCGAGCTGAAGTAATAGCACTTATAAAAAGTGTTTTCCAAGTCAAAAATGTAATGTCCACCTTAGCAGCAGGTTCAAAGGGTAGCTGGGTTAAAGCTTGGAGTAAAATGGCCATATCCCAAGGAAGGGTATGATTCTTAAGTGGGGATCTAAGAAGGAAAGTACCTCTCAGGAAAGCTTAATATAGTTTTAGGGATACTACGGTAGCATGGTTCTCTCTAATATGAAAATGTGAAATAGTCACTATCTGTACCTTAATAGTAGAGTAAACAGCCCCACCATGAAAGATGGGAGCTAGGAAGACTAAAACCACTGGAATAGCTGTCAGTAAAGGACCCAGATTCCTTTTGGACTCCTAAACAGAAAATCTTTTGCACTTACTCTTATTAAATATTTCTGGTAGGGGGTCTCTGGGAAGAAATGAAGGTATGAATCAATTGGAAGGAGAAACTAAGCAGTTAGACCAAGAACTCAAATGTCAGGGTGAGGCATTCCAGACAGATAAGAAAGAAGACCCTGATCAGGTCAGCACCCAAGGTGGGTGCATCAGATGAGACCAGAGAAGGGGAAACCACACCTGTTGACACCAGAAAGGGGCAATGAGGATGACCATGATCTTCCTCTGCAGTGCTTTCTGCAGAAATGTTGTGATTAGTGGGGTAAGACAAAAGGCGTATAGAAGACTGGAGAGCTAAGTGGGCATTAAAGCATCTCTCAGTGATGTCCCTGAAGGGGAACCAGGGCAAAGAACCTGGTGCACTTGGCACTGAGGGGAGAAACAAAAAGATTCAATACAGTTTGCACCACTGCTGAAAATTTTGTTCTGCCACTTTTGGATTAAGGGACCAGTCATGAAGTAGTAGAGCTGAGCTGCTCAACCTGTCCACTAAAACATTGGGCTCAATTGGTATATGCATTGCTATTAGAAAGCATTTGGAAGATATGGCCCACTGCCACAGTCTCATCGTGTCTTGACACAAAGGGTAGGAACATGCTTCCCCTTGTTTGTTGATGTACTAGACTACTTACATGTTGTCCATCTAGACAGAATTCATTGCTTGTGGATGGACATACTGAAAGGCCTGCAATGCTAGGAGGACTGCCCTCATTTGTAAGTGATGTGAAGCCTGGCCTCGGAAGGAGACCACATACCTTGGGCCATCCTTCCCATGTAATGCCACTCACCCCAGATGGGAAGCATCCATGGTTGCAGTGGGGAAGGAACAAATGGCCAGCCTTGAGGAACCTCAGGAGATAGAATATGGCAGTTTATGTGAGTTCTGCAAATATTTTCAAACAAACCCAAAAGCCCATGGGATGGTATTTAATGGATGACCGAACTGCAATTGTCCACTGAAGAACTCTCATGTAATATCTTGCTAAGGAAATTAAAGTCATGGAATTTGCCATTTAACCCAACAGTTGAAAAAACAACCTGGCTGTAGGCATTTGTCAGGGTAGAAGCTGAAGGATCTGGTTGCATAGGATTGATTGTCTGTTCACTGGGAGCCTTGCTATCTGTGTAATGGTATCTAAGTAAGCTCCTATAAACTCCAAAGTTTGTACTGGAGAAAAATTAGATTTCTCCTGATTCACTGCTATGCCCAATAGACAGCAAAGATGGAACAGGTAGAATCTGGTCCAAACTAGAACAGACCTTGTAGAAGCAGTGATGAGTGTGTCATCCAGGTAGGGGAACACTCAGTATCTTTGTAGTCTGAGATGAGCTGTGACCACTGCCATACACTTGGTGAATACCTGGGGGACTGTGGTGATACCAAAGAGCAGAGCTCTGACTGGAAGTGGCTGGCTCCCAACCAGAAGTGGAAAAACCTTCTGGAATGCTTGTCCATCATAATGTGGTAGTACACATTCTGAAGGACTATCAAGCACATCCAATCATACTTCTTCAACAGTGGAAAGATGGACTATACAATGACCATCCAGAACTTCATATGTTTGATACATTGATTGAGATGGCTAAGGTCCAAAATTAGCCTAAGGTCCCTGTTTTTTTTGTTTGTTTTTTGTTTTTGTTTTTTTTTTAGCAGTAAAAATAATAAGTTCAGAATCCTTGTTGGTCTGGTGGGACCTCCTGGATGACTTGCTTTTGTAGCAGCTTTTTTTATTTCTATAACTGCTGATTTGCTTTGTGAGGGTGGAAAATTGGGAAGTTTCTTTAGTAAGAGATGTGAGCAAATAAAGGGAATAGAATAGCCTCTGGTTATGATTGTCCACACCCCAACATCTTCGGTGATGGAAGTCCAGGCTTCTGAGTGCAGAGATAAGCACCTCCCAACTACCTGCAGAGTGCAGCAGTCAGGCAACCATTTATGAGCACTATAAGGCCTCCAGGAAATGTAGCACTGATAAGGCCTCTCAGAGAAGGGACCTCTGAAGCTTTGAGTTTGCAGGCCTCCTCTGCTACATGGGCTACAGCCCCCATTAGAATGTCCCCACTGTCACAAGGGGATCTACCTCTAGAAGTGTCTGTAGAAAACCCTTGAGACTTCCAGAAGCAAAGCTTCTTACCTCTTTTCTGGTTTCTAGAGTAGGTCCTTGGGCAGAGGGATATGGGGGGGTATAGAAAACTGTATTGCTATGGCAAAAAGGGTTTTCCCATCTTGCTGACTCCTAGAATGTGGATCTTTGAATATGAAAAGGGTTGACCCGTCATGGGGGCATTTACAAAGGACATTTTGAAAGGATCTGCAAAGTTACACAAATACATACAAGCATGTCTCCTTATGGTAATGCCTGTACCAATGCCTCTCAAAGCACCTTCAGTCATGTTGGATATCACATGCATAGAGTCATTTGATAGGCACTGAAGGGTTGCCAGTTGTGAGTCCACAGTTTTCTAGTCCTCTGCAGACATGGACCCTGAGAGACAGGTGGAGACAGCTGCTTGGTCAAATCTTTCTGAAACTTTAGAATGTGTGCCAAGCTGTTCAACATCCTCAATACAAAGGTAGATGAAGCATAAACTCACTTCCCAATCCTCTCAAGAGCCTTAGACTCTTTGTTAGAGGGCTGGGTGGATGACATCTCCTGTGTGAGCATCTTTTTGATGGCTGCCACCACTGTCTACCACTGGGCTCTTTCTCCAATAGTCAGTTTTTCAGAGCAACAGGATATTTATCTAGTTTGCCTGTAACTGGTTCTGCCACATCATGCTCTTTTAACACCTGCCAAGAGATCAAATTTACCATCTCCTTGGAGGGAGGAACCACTCAGATCCAAAAGATTCAAGAAACAGTGATTCCTCTTGGGACAGGGCTTCAGAAGACCAAACTTCTTTCAGTCTCAGATCTCCTTGAATGAGAAAACATCAAGTGGTGATTTGGGGGAACCCATCCTCTTCATCAAAATCAGTGTCTTCAGTACGTGACTCCTGGGGGGAGTTGATGTGTCTCCTCATTCATATATATTTACAAGGAACCTCAGTAGGGAGATGTTCCCAAGGGAACCCTGAAGCTGATTGGTGTCCAAGATATGGAATGTCTCAAGACTAGAAAGAACAGGCTACCCTGATGGGATAGATTGAGAAGGATCAGGACCCAGGGATTTTCACTGTAGGGCATATGGAACTCAAAGGGGGAGAGATGTCCATTCAGCAGCCCTGCTGAGAGCTGTCTCAAAAGCAGAAGATGAAGGGGAATCCCAAACCACTTCAGCAGGAACCTTAACCACCACACCTGGATGGCCTAGAGAACCAGCTCAATCCTGCTATGAGACCAACCTAACAACAAAACTCTGAGAGGAAGGGATGACTCTGACAACTTTGGTGTTGATTTCATGCCTCCAGAACCGGAATCAAAACTTTGGCTCTGAGATCCCTTCAGATCTGAGGAACTCAGAACCAGTGGTATCAGAGATGTCACTAGATGGAAGATGACCATATTTTCAGATTCAAAATGGACAACTCTTGTGCAAATCTTGGACCCAGTATTCTTGAAGATGAAGAGCATATTGGGACAGGAGCAACCACTGGTAAAGTTGAAGGGTTAAAGCTCATGATTCTAACAGCAGACAGAGCCAGGGGAACCCCCAGCTGCATTTCTGTCCTGAGGAATTAAGTCATCATTACATTCACATCTGCTTCTGTCAGGCTTCTGGTACACCTAACAGACCTTAGAAAGAAAGAAGTAGAAGGGGGTCTAGATAATCTCTGCACTGGTCTCTCCTGAAGAAAGGGAAAATCCAATTTAGGAGAGATTGCTCCAGTAAAAATCTTGGCTATGGTAAGTGTGGAATCCTGATCTTACAGCTGTCTGATCCTATGGAAGAGTAGGATCCGATATTTGGATCTTTTGGTGGCCAGAGCCAAATATGGCAAAGAAGAAGGACAGCAGTCAGGGAAGTGTTTCCTTGTCTCTATCCCCTTTTCCATGGGCTTGTCACTCTTCTCCACTCTTGGTTTGTCTAAGGACTTTTTCTGCCAGACAGGGAGGCTCCAGAAATGCAACTCACAGACTTGGATGATTTATCCAGCTGAAGCTGGGAAAAATACTTTCAAAATAAGTTTGTTCTTGCATTCAGTCACAGTCACATGGCCAAAGGCCGTAAAGGTAGAGCAGTCCTCATTCAGGTGGGCAGCACCAAAACAATTAACACACTTTTGGTGTGCATTTGGAATTTGTAGCTGGGCTGCAAGCTATGCATTTCTTGAAACCTGATGGCTTGTTAGACATGATGAGGCTTGAAAGAAAGTAAATAAACTTCATACAACTACCACAAACAGATTAGTGTGAAATACCAACAATGGTAATACACTAGTACTCTAAGAAAGGTAGGAAAGAGAAGGAACCAAAGGAGCAAGACAACAGGAGAAAAAGATCTGTAAACACAAACCTTTTTTTGGGGTGGGGGTAAGGGGAAAGATACTGGAAAAAAGGTACACTATTGTAAAAGAGAGACTACAAAGAACCTGACAAGAATAATATCAATAATTAAGAAAAAAATAGCTGAGGTAAGCCTGAGCAGAGCAGACCACATCTGTTCTCAATGATAAGATCTGAAGTAATACAGCAGGGGATTGTGGATAATGGGAGGAGCCTGGGCTGTGGACATTAAAGTCTAAAAGCAGCCGAAGCTGGATCTGAAGTTGGATCCAAAAACCCATCTATTTAGGAATGTATGGAACAGACAACATCAGATCTGACATTTACAGCACATTCCCATCTCCCTCAACTGGATTCTCCAACACCCATCTGATTGATAATTAACATTTCACTCCTCTAAGCCATTGATGTGGGCTTCTTGTTCTCCTGTTTTGTCTTGTCTTGCACTGGTGAATAATACATTGTATCATTCCACTATCTCCCCTTTTTCTAACTTAACTTTAATTTACACTCTGGTTCTACCCATTCCCACTCCTTGTATGGTGTTCTTCCTCCTCTCTCACCACAGATTGAATGGCTTTTCTATATAGACTGTTACTTTATCTTCATCTTTCCTTCTCTGTCATTCATTAACAACAATTATGATAAAACATGGAAAAAGCAGAGGCAGCATAGCCTTAGCACTATACTCTAAGTCTGAAAGTAAAGTTTCTATCATTTGTACTCACATTTTCTGAATGTGATTGCTCTTTAAGCTATGCCTCTTTGCATTACCCTCCCAGCTTTATTTATTACCCAGAGTTCTCCACCACTGGCCACTCCCATAACTTGCTAGCTCACATGATTTGCTAACACTTTTGACTAGACATGACAAAATAAGCTGCAAATTCAAAAGCAAAACAAATGTAATGCTAGAAACATTAGTAAATATAGACAACATATGGCTTGCGTGCAAAATATTAATCTCTTTTGTCATTATTATGTACAGTCAGGTCCTCGGCATCCCAGTAGATTGGTTAACCATATCACTACTACAAAGCCTTTATCAACAATACATTCAAAGCTCACTGGTTCCATGGCACAGACAATTAAGGTTCTGACTGAAACATACTTATGTAGGAGAATCTGAACAGAAGGATGGAAGTAAATCATCAATACCACCTCACCCATACTGTGGATACAGAAGCAGCACAGTCTACTGTAACACCCAAGAAAGAAAAAGCAGTGCACATGCCAAGTAATATACACTGTACCTAGGAAATGGCTGCATATGCTGGGCATCATGCACTGTACCTATGAAACAGCTGCACATGCTGGTCATCATACAGTGTACCTAGGAAATAGCTCCACATGCTGCGCATCTTGCACTGCACCTAGGAATAAGCTGCACATGCTAGTGCAAATGCTACACATCATGCTATGCATCATGCACTGCACCTAGGAAACAGTTGCACATTCTAGACATCATAAATTGTACCTAGGAATTAGCTGCACATTACACATCATACACTGTACCTAGGAAATAGCTGCACAATCTACACATCATATACTGCACCTATGAAATAGCTGTACAAGCTATGCATCATGCTCTATACCTAGGAAACAGTTGCACATTCTAGACATCATACTCAGTACCTAGGAAATACCTGCACATACTATACATCATGCACTGTACCTAGGAAATAGCTGCACAAGCTACACATCATACTCTGTACCTAGGAAATAGCTGCACATGCTATGCATAATCCACTGTACCTAGGAAATAATTGCACAAGCTACACATCATGCACTGTACCTAGGAATGAGCTGCACATGCTGCACATCATACACTGTACCTAGGGAATACTTGTACATGCTACGTATCATATACTGAAGGTATAAAATAGCTACACATGCTACACATCATATATGGTACCTAGAAAATAGCTGCACATGCTGGGCATCATACAGTGTACCTAGGCAATAGCTGCAACATGTTACACATCATGCACTATACCTAGAAATTAACTGCAAATACTACACATCATACATGGTACCTAGGAAATGGCTGCACATGCTATGCATCATGCACTGCACCTAGGAAATAGTTGCACATTCTAGACATCATAAATTGTAACTATGAATTAGTTGCACATCATATATTATACCTAGGAAATAGCTGCACATCCTACACATCATACTCTGTACCTAGGAAATAGCTGCACATGCTACGCGTCATACACTGTACCTAAGAAATAGTTGTACATGCAAAGTATCATACACTGTGCCTAGGAAATAGCTGCACATGCTGGAAATCATACAGTGTTTCTAGGGAATAGCTGCACATGCTACACATCATGCACTGTACCTAGGAATTAGCTGCAAATGCTACACATCATACACGGTACCTAGGAAATGGCTGCATATGCTACCCATCATGCACTGCACCTAGGAAATAGTTACACATTATAGACATCATACATTGAACGAAGAAGTTAGCTGCACATGTTACACATCATACACTGTACCTCGGAAATAGCTGCACATCCTACACATCATACTCTGTACCTAGGAAATAGCTGCACATCCTACACATCATACTCTGTACCTAGGAAATAGCATCACATGCTACACATCATGCACCATACTTAGGAAATGGCTGCACATACTAGGCATCATACACTGTACCTAGGAAATAGCTGCATGTGATATGCGTCATACACTGTACCTAAGAAATAGCTGTACATGCTAAGTATCATACACTGTACCTAGGAAATAGCTGCACATTCTACGCATCATGCACTGCACCTAGGAAATAGTTGCACAGGCTAGACATCATACATTGTACCTAGGAATTAGCTGCACATGCTACATATCATAAACTGTACCAAGGAAATAGCTGCATATGCTACACATCATACACTGTACCTAGGAAATAGCTGCACATGCTACACAACATGCACTGTACCTAGGAAAGAGCTGCACATGCTGGGCATCATACACTGTACCTAGGAAATGGCTGCACATGCTGGGCATCATACACTGTACCTATGAAATAGCTGCACATGCTACAGATCATACACTGTACCTAGGAAATAGCTGTACATGCTAGGCATCATACACTGTACCAAGGAATTAGCTGCACATGCTACACATCATACACAGTACCTAGGAATTGGCTGCACATGCTGGGCATCATATACTGTACCTAGGAAATAGCTCCACATGCTACGCATCATGCACTGCACCTAGGAAATAGCTGCACATGCTAGACATCATACATTTTACTAGGAATTAGCTGCACAATCTACATATCAAACACTGTACCTAGTAAACAGCTGCACATGCTACACATCATACTCTGTACCTGGGAAATACCTGCACATACTACACATCATACACTGTACCTAGGAAATAGCTGCACAAGCTATGCATCATACTCGGTACCTAGGGAATAGCTGCACATACTACACATCATACACTGTACCTGGGAAATACCTGCACATACTACACATCATACACTGTACCTAGGAAATAGCTGCTCAAGCTATGCATCATACTCTGTACCTAGGGAACAGCTGCACATGCTACACATTATACACTGTATCTATGAAATAGCTGCACATGCTACACATCATACACTGTGCCTAGGAAATAGCTGCTCAAGCTATGCATCATACTCTGTACCTAGGGAACAGCTGCACATGCTACACATCATACACTGTACCTAAGAAATACCTGCACATGCTACACATCATACACTGTACCTAGGAAACAGCTGCACATGCTAGGCATCATACACTGTACCTAGGAAATGGCTGCACATGCTGGGCATCATACACTGTACCTATGAAATAGCTGCACATGCTACAGATCATACACTGTACCTAGGAAATAGCTGTACATGCTAGGCATCATACACTGTACTAAGGAATTAGCTGCACATGCAATACATCTTACACAGTACCTAGGAATTGGCTGCATATGCTGGGCATCATATACTGTACCTAGGAAATAGCTCCACATGCTACGCATCATGCACTGCACCTAGGAAATAGCTGCACATGCTAGACATCATACATTTTACTAGGAATTAGCTGCACTATCTACATATCAAACACTGTACCTAGTAAACAGCTGCACATGCTACACATCATACTATGTACCTGGGAAATACCTGCACATACTACACATCATACACTGTCCCTAGGAAATAGCTGCACAAGCTATGCATCATACTCGGTACCTAGGGAATAGCTGCACATACTACACATCATACACTGTACCTGGGAAATACCTGCACATACTACACATCATACATTGTACCTAGGAAATAGCTGCTCAAGCTATGCATCATACTCTGTACCTAGGGAACAGCTGCACATACTACACATCATACACTGTACCTAAGAAATAGCTGCACATGCTACACATCATACACTGTACTTTGGGAATAGCTGCACATGCTAAGCATCATGCACTGTACCTAGGAAATATATGCACATGTTACACATCATATACTGAACGTAGAAAATAGCTGCACATGCTACACATCATACACTGTACCTAGGAAATAGTTGCACATGCTAAGCATCATACACTGTACCTAGAAAATAGCTGCACATGCTACACATCATATACTGTACATAGGAAATAGCTGCACATGCTACACATCATACCCTCTACCTAGGGAATAGCTGCACATGCTACACATCATGCACTGTACCTAGGAAATAGATGCACATGCTAGACATCATACTCTGTAACTAGGAAATAGCTGCACATGCTACACATCATACACTGTACCTAGAAAATAGCTGCACATGCTACAGATCATATTCTGTACCTGGGAAATAGTGGCACGTGCTAGGCATCATGCACTGTACATAGGAAATAGCTGCACATGCTACACATCATACACTGTACCTAGAAAATAGTTGCACAAGCTACGCATCATACTCTGTACCTAGGAAATAGCTGTACATGCTACACATCATGCACTGTACCTAGGAATGAGCTGCACATGCTACACATCATATACTGTATCTAGAGAAAAGCTGCACATGCTAGGCATCATACACTGTACGTAAGAAATAGCTGCACATGCTAGGCATCATACACTGTACTTAGGAAATAGCTGCACATGCTGCACATCATATACTTAATGTAGAAAATGGCAGCACATGATACACATCATACACTGTACCTAGGAAATAGCTGCACATGCTAAGCATCCTGGGAAATAGCTGCACATGCTAAGCATCATACATTGTACCTAGGAAATATCTGCACATGCTACACATCATATACTGAATGTAGAAAATAACTGCACATGCTACACATCATACACTGTACCTAGGAAATAGCTGCACAAGCTATGCATCATACTCGGTACCTAGGGAATAGCTGCACATACTACACATCATACACTGTACCTGGGAAATACCTGCACATACTACACATCATACACTGTACCTAGGAAATAGCTGCTCAAGCTATGCATCATACTCTGTACCTAGGGAACAGATGCACATGCTACACATCATACACTGTACCTAAGAAATAGCTGCACATGCTACACATCATACACTGTACTTAGGGAATAGCTGCACATGCTATGCATCATGCACTGTACCTAGGAAATATATGCACATGTTACACATCATATACTGAACGTAGAAAATAGCTGCACATGCTACACATCATACACTGTACCTAGGAAATAGTTGCACATGCTAAGCATCATACACTGTACCTAGAAAATAGCTGCACATGCTACACATCATATACTGAACATAGAAAATAGCTGCATATGCTAGACATCATACACTGTACATAGGAAATAGCTGCACATGCTACACATCATACCCTCTACCTAGGGAATAGCTGCACATGCTACACATCATGCACTGTACCTAGGAAATAGATGCACATGCTAGACATCATACTCTGTAACTAGGAAATAGCTGCACATGCTACACATCATACACTGTACCTAGAAAATAGCTGCACATGCTACAGATCATATTCTGTACCTGGGAAATAGTGGCACGTGCTAGGCATCATACACTGTACATAGGAAATAGCTACACATGCTACACATCATACACTGTACCTAGAAAATAGTTGCACAAGCTACGCATCATACTCTGTACCTAGGAAATAGCTGTACATGCTACACATCATATACTGTATCTAGAGAAAAGCTGCACATGCTAGTCATCATACACTGTGCGTAAGAAATAGCTGCACATGCTAGGCATCATACACTGTACTTAGGAAATAGCTGCACATGCTGCACATCATATACTTAATGTAGAAAATGGCAGCACATGATACACATCATACACTGTACCTAGGAAACAGCTGCACATGCTAAGCATCATACATTGTACCTAGGAAATATCTGCACATGCTACACATCATACTCTGTACCTAGGAAATAGCTGCACATGCTACACATCATACACTGTACCTAAGAAATAGCTGCACATGCTAGGCATCATACGCTGTACCTAGGAAATTCCTGCACATGCTACACATCATACACTGTACCTAGGAAATAGCTGCACATGCTGTGCATTATACACTGTACTTAGGAAATAGCTGCACACACTAGACATCATACACTGTACCTAAGAAATAGCTGCACATGCTAGGCATCATACGCTGTACCTAGGAAATTCCTGCACATGCTGGGCATCACACACTGTACCTAGGAAATAGCTGCACATGCTGCACATCATACACTGTACCTAGGAAATAGCTGCACATGCTGGGCATCATACATTGTACCTAGGAATTAGCTGCACATGCCACACATCATACACAGAACCTAGGAAATGGCTGCACATGCTGGACATCATACACTGTACCTAGAAAATAGTTGCACATGCTACGCATCATGCACTGCACCTAGGAAATAGTTGCACATACTAGACATCATACATTGTACCTAGGAATTAGCTGCACATGCTACACATTGTACACTGTACCTAGAAAATATCTGCACATCCTAAATATCATACTCTGTACCTATGAAATAGCAGCACATGCTACACATCATACTCTGTACCTAGGAAATAGCTCCACATGCTACACATCATTCACCGTACTTAGAAAATGGCTGCACAAGGTAGGCATCATACACTTTACCTAGGACATAGCTGCACATGCTACACATCATACACTGTACCTAGGAAATAGCTGTACATGCTAAGTATCATACGCTGTACCTAGAAATTAGCTGCACATGCCAAGTATCATATACTATAACTAATGATTAGGTGCACGTGCTAGGCAGCATACACTGTAACTAAATATTAGGTGGATATACCAAGGGACAAACAATATTAATCTCTTTTGTCTTTATTATGTACAGTCAGATCCTCAGCATCTCAGTATCTTAGTTAACCATATCACTACAACAAATCCATGATCAACAGCACATTCAAAGCTGACTGTTTCCATGACACAGACAAGGTTCTGACTGAAACATACTTGACAACAGGACTAGTTATAAACCAGATGGAGGATCTGAACAGAAGGTTAGAAGTACATTGTCAATACCACCTCACCCATACTATGGATACAGAAGCAGCACAGTCTGCTGTAACACTCAAGCAAGAAAAAGCAGTGCACATGCCAAGTAGTAGGCACTGCACCTAGGACATAGCCACGCATGCTACATATCATCCACTGTACCTAGGAAATAGCTGCATATGTTACACTGTAACTAGGAAATAGCTGCACATGCTACACATCATACACTGTACCTAGGAAATAGCTGCACATGCTAGACATCATACACTGTATCTAGGAAATAGCTGCACATACTACACATCATACTCTGTACCCAAGAAATAGCTGCACATGCTAGGCATCATACAGTGTACCTAAGAAATAGCTGCACATGCTAGGCATCATACACTGTACCTAGGAAATAGCTGTACATGCCAAGCATCATAAACTATACTTAACAATTAGGTGCACATGCTAGGCAGCATCCACTGTAACTAAATATTAGGTGGACATACCAAGGGACATACAATATAGCAAGGGATTGGCTGCACATACTAAGCAGAATACACTATAACTGAAGATTAGGAGCACATGTCAAGCACCATACACCATAGTAAGGGGAGTGGGTGCACATGCAAAAAAGCATGCACTATTGTTAGGGATTAGGCGCACATGCAAAGGAACATACAAAATAGCTGGGGATCAGGTGCACAAGCCAAGTGACATACACTACACCTAGGGATTAGGTGCATACACCTAGTAGCTATGGTTTAGGTTCATATACCAGGGGTCATACAATACTACTTGGGATTAGATACACATGCCAAATGGTATACACACTATAGTAAGGATTAGCTGCACATGCCAAGCAGCATACACTGTAACTATTGATTAAGTGCATACACCAAGAAGCATATGCTAAAGATAGAGATTAGGTGCACATGCTAAGCCACATACACAATAGCTAGGGATTACATGCACATGTTAAGTGGCATACAATGTAGCTAGGAATTAGGTGAACATGCCTAGTAGCATACACTACAGCTCATGATTATGAACATGCCAAGGGGCACACAGTACAGCTAGGGATTAGGTGCACATCCCAAGACACATACACTATAGCAAGGATTAGGTGCACATGCCAAGACACTACACTATGCCTAGGGATAAGAAGCACATGCCAAAGGGCATACAATATAGTAAGGGATTAGGTGCACATGTGAAGTGGCTTGCACTATAGCTAAGGATTAGGTGCACATGCCAAACAGCATACACTATGGTTAGGGCTTAGGTGCATATACTAAGCAGCATATGCTATAACTAAGGATAACGTACACATGCAGAAGTACACTTGCAGCAATGGGTCATGCTGCTAGCAATGCCTGCATTTCAAATAATAATCCAAACCAGGGTTTTGTGGGTAGTGTCTTTAAGCTATCAGATAACTCTGTGATGCATGCCTGGATGATGTCACAGGAAGGAGAATGGACACCATCTCATTAGCCTTATTTACATTTAAAATTGTGAACCCTGACTTTTGTGTACAACTAGGTACACTAATATTCAGCACATATCATTTTCTACTGCAAACACAAAAACAAAGTACATTGTCCTTCAAAAAAACATGCTTTTGTCTTATCAATATGTGAAAGAGACCTTAGTAAAACTGTTCCACGTGGCTAATGCATACTGCCATAGGGGATAAGAAAAGAACAAAACTATATAAATTTCAGATGAAAAACTAATGTTACTTCTAAAGGAATAGCATGAATGTCACTGATTAAGAGAGGAAGAATGAAGGACCTTAGGAATTATTTGCGATATCCTTATATGTCAAAAGACATGCAAGTGTTAAAGTATGCCTCGTGTTGATTTACAAGCAGTCATTTAAAATGTCATGGGCTTTTATTGTAGTACAATATGTGATAGTCTCTTCTTGTGTTCTAAAAGATATGCCAAATTTTTGCCGTATTTAGTATATCTCATTTCCCAATAGGCATTACCTGCTCACTATCAATCATTTGTCATTGTTCAATACATGCAAGCCATATCACTATATTTATTGCAATTTTGGAATTATTCTTTCATTACTCATATTAATTATCCAATCACACTACTCTTGTAATATTAATATTGCTATGGTTCAGACTTTATGTACCTTTCTGCAAGGTTGTGGCAGAAACACATCCATGAACAAGCCTATTCATCTGATTAACAAACTAACCAGTGCATAAAAGAGGGTGCTGATGGTTGGCAGGTGCAGGATGAAAAAGTAGCCAGGAAACAAAACAACACGTTAATTTTGTTTCATTTGCATTTGTTAACTTGGATAGAGCAATGATCTCCAGGGACCTTTTTCAACCTCAGCTTAGGAGTGCCGTCTGGTTAAGTGACTTGCCCAGTTACATAATTAGGCAATGGAGGTTTAGGGAATCAAACTCTGTAACACTGGACCACAGGAAATAGCTCATTAGCAGCTACTTAATCCTCTGCATCAGCTTCCAGACCATTCAAAGTATTAATAACCACATAGACAACACAATGTATTTTGTTTCTCAACATTTCAGGCATCGCTGTCACTAGATACATCATCTTCAAACTTTACCAGATTTTTCAGCAGCCAAATCAATTTGCAGCAAATCAGAAGAGAAGAACTTCAGTTAAATCCTGACATATTTCACTTATTTGCTGATTTTGTATCTTTCCACTCAGTTTTTTGAAAATTAATTTAATAAATCCACCAAAATGTAATTTCTTGGGGTAATAGTGGTATCATTTATTCCTCCTCACTGAGTACACCCTTCTCTAAAATCACTTACCAATCAATTTAATCAATTACCAATTTATTAAACTATTAAATAATTAATGTGATTTGCAAGGGTGGGGGATAGAAAGGATGCTACAGTCAGTTATTCTTTGTTACATCTGAAGAAGTCCTGCGGACGAAAACGCTGTGGAGAGAGTTGCGTTAATGCACTGAATAAACTGCTGGTGCTTCCACTGTGATTCGTGGTAAGTGCTTTGTGTTTGGTTACCTCCACTTGGTGCCTGTGTTTGCTGTACATATGAACTTTGTTTTTTCTGATTAACTAACTGTTAAAGGGAGTCCAGGCAAACCAGTATTTCTCCTTACTACTAAGGTGCAATAACCTTGGAGTTGTTTATAATAACAGAAGGAATACAGGGAATGCAGCCCACTGAACGTGGATGAGAAAGGTTCTGTCACTTCAAAAACCTTGACTTATAAATTTCCATATAAGAAGTCTGCTGTAATCAGACTTGTGCATATTTTTGGTCCTTTATTTCTTTAGCTGTCATAAAGACATTAGAAATTCTACATTTATGTTGTTGGCAGTGTCATGTATATACTAACGCACCCAGTATAAGTTACTTTTTTGTCCACTCATCTTTAACAGAGAGTAAAAGGGCATTTTTGGGAAAGAGGTATTGCATCACAGATTAGTGATTGAGAAAAACAGACTATAGCCTCAGTTAGAAAAGTTACCACAGAAGGTGAAATAAGGTCCTTCATTCAGCTGCTCGCCAGAAGAAATTCCATACTAACTGCATGTCTTTTTGGGGGAAAAAAAAAAGAAAAAGCACTTCACTGACTCACATTTCTCTCTCCTCCTGCAGACGGGCAGCATCATCCTGTAAGTTCTGTAGTTGTTTCTGGGCAAACAGCAGCTCTTGTGAGGCCCTATCCAGCTCCTTACCCAAGTCCAGGTTGGCCTGCTTCAGTTTGTCATTCTCTGCTTTGGTGTGGTATTTGTCACTGTACAGTTCTGAGCATTCTCGGTCCAGCTTAGAAAAAGAAGAAAAACATGAGGACCCAAAACATAAAACAAAGTATAATTTAGCTTTAGATATCATTTCATTTTTATTTTACTGTTGCAGAAATTAAATTAATGTTGAGAGGAAATGTTTCAGGCAGCACACTAAAGCACCTTTTTGTGTTTACAATAGAATTAACAATGAATGCTTTCTGAAGCTTCATTAATGCTGCAATAAGTCTGAGGTGCCATCTAGGTACCTGAAATAGACGACAACAGTTAATAGTTCTCTCTCCAACACTCTATTTATAAGGTCTCTAGAAGATGGACCTTTAGTGTGGAATTTATGTCCGTCCTGTGTCATATGAGTTTTTACTCCCACATCTCAGAAACACATAAATAGATGAAACTATAATGCTCAAATTACAGCTAAGAGTTTGTACAGTGTACATTTGGGTGTGAGTGTGTTCTACAATGATCAGACATCCCATTTAGGATAGTTTCTTACATTACATGTTTTGCTTGCTGGGATAATCTCCAGTTTACTATCCTGAAATGGGTAAAGCAGGTATTGAGCATGTATATACAGTGGATGCAATAGGTGTACACACCACTGTTAATATGCCAGGTTTTTGCGATATATAAAATGAAACCACAATAAATCATTTCAAAACTTTCCCACCTTTAATGTGACCTATACCCTGTACAATCCAATTGAAAAACAAACAAATCTGTTAGGGGTAAAATATAGAAAATTAAATATGTATAATAGGCTGGTTCTATAAGTGTGCACACCCTTAAACTAATACTTTGTTGAAGCACCTTTTGATTTAATTACATCATTCTGTCTTCTTGGGAAGGAGTCTATCAGCATGGCACATCTTGACTTGGCAATATTTGGCCATTCTTCCTTGCAAAAGCCCTCCAACTCTGTCAGATTGCGAGGGCATCTTTGTGCACAGCCTTCTACAGGTCACCCACAGATTTTCTATTGGATTTAGGTCTGGGTTCTAGCTGGCCATTCCAAAACCTTGATTGTCTTCTGGTGAAGCCATTCTTTTGTTGATTTGGATTAATGCTTTGGGTCATTGTCGTGTTGAAAGGCGAAATTCCTCTTCATGTTCAGCTTTCTAGCAGACACCTGAAGGTTTTGGGCCAAAAGTGACTGGTATTTGGAACTGTTCATAATTCCCTCCACCTTGACTAAAGCCCCAGTTCCAGCTTATGAACAGCAACCCCAAAGCAGGACACTGCGACCACCATGCTTCACCATGGGGATGGTGTTCTTTTGTAATGCGAAGTGTTGTTTTTGTGCCAAACATACCTTTTGGAATTGTGGCCAAAAATTTCAACCTCGGTCTCATTAGACCGTACCACATTTTCCCACATGCTTTTGGGAGACCTGATGTATTGTTTTTTAAATTTTAGCCAGGTGTGGATGTCGTTCTGTGTGAGAAAAAACTTCCATCTGCCAACCCTACCCCATAGGGCAGACATATAGAGAATACAGGAGATTGTTGTCATGTGTAGTACACAACCAGTACTTGCCAGAGATTCCTGCAACTCCTTCACTGTTGCTGTAAGTCTCCTTGGCAGCCTCCCTGACCAGTTTTTGTCTTGTCTTTTCATCAAATTTGGAGAGATGTCCAGTTCTTTGCAACGTCACTGTTGTCAATATTTTCTCCACTTTTTGATGACTGTCTTCACTGTGTTCCATGGTATATGTAATGCTGTGGAAATGTTTTGTACCCTTCTCCTGACTGATACCTTTCAACAATGAGATCCCTTTGATGCTTTGTAAGCTCTCTGCGAACCATGGCTTTTGCTGTAGCAGGCAACTGAGTAAATGTCAGGAAAATCCTACTAGGACAGCTGACCGTTATTTGGTGTTAATCAGAGTCTCTTTAATTAATGGTAGGTGTGTACCCAAGAAGACTGACTGTTGTAACTAAATTAAAAGGTGCTTTAACAAAGTATTAGTTTAAGGTTGTGCACACTTATGCATCCAACTTATTGCACTATTTTATTTTTAATATTTACTCTTCTAACAGACTTCTAATTGTACAGGTTATAGGTCACATTCAAGGCGGGAAGAGTTTTGAAATGAATTGTGGTCTCAATTTTGTATATCACAAAAAACTGGCATTTTAACAGGGGTGTGTACATTTTTATATCCACTGTATATCATATAAATGAGCTATCATATAAATGAGCTTTAAAAACACAGTGTGTGACTGAAAAGAAGTGCAAACTCATCAGTTTCCCAAGGGTTGTATTGTAGATCTCTTTCAGTGTTCTCTGTATCTGATATTAGAATAAAGAACTGCTGAATAACATGGAAAACATAATGTATTGTGAACAAAACAAGGCTTAATCAAAGTAAACTCTTATGCCATTGGATAATCTTTATTCATTTATAGTAAGTGGAAAAGTGGAGTGATCCTTAAGGAACATTTACAGGCATTAGCCGGGCTACAAGAGCAGAGATACATGTATATTACAGTAATAAAGTAATTAAAAAGTATGTGTTTGAAAAGATGGGTGTAAACTGGTACACCTGGTGGAACCCCATGCATTACCAAGAAAAGCATGCCGACTCCACATGTAACTTGAGCCTAGGACTGAGATCTCAGAACTGTGGGGTAATAATACTAGCCACTGTGCCTCCCACTGTACTGACTCAGTCCCATTCAATCCTTGGTTATACATAACAGAATGTTCCAGAAGAAAGCTAACCAAAGTTAATGATGTCTGCTTGTTTGGGGACATATGTAGAAAACTGAGAAATGAAGTCTCAAAACAGCTGAAAATCTCAACAGCTTGTTGTTTATTGATTTCTTTCTTTAACTTTTACATTTTAATATACTTTCTTGAATATTTTCCCAAGACAACAAGGAAGAGTAAAAATCAGAAAGATCATAAAAACATCAAAGACTACAATCAAAGAAGAAGACAAGACTGTAATTAACCTTACCTAGGTGAACAAATTACAAACATTACTATTTTGTCACCTTTATCTAAATATAATCAATACTATCTTAACCATTAACTTTCATTTATAATCTTAACCTTCCAACTAAAACAATATGTGTAATCTTTAAACATACTTTGCTTCGTCCACATGCTAAAGTACCATCACCATACACTGCATTAGACTTTTGGTGAACAGCTAATGTCCTTTGGCAAAAATTCTTCAGAAAATTAATTGTAAACAATTGATTATATACTCAAATATAACTCTTAACAGGTAGGCAGCATGGCATTTGGCCAAATTACAGTACATTGACAACAATATATCTCTCAGAGAATTGATCTACTTCAAATAAGCAAAAGCCCATTTGAATGAAACCTATATAATCGAGACCACATTACTGAAACATCGACACCTCACATGAACGAAACACAAAAGTATGGCAACAGTGACTAACCTGCAGTCCGGTGCAGTAGTAGCTAACTACAGATACATATGCCCTTCTTCACAAGGCAGTGCGATCTCGGAGTTGGTATATTGAAATTACAGGGGTGTGTGGGGGAAGGAGCCCCCCCCCCACATGTGCATGCAGGGGGGCTTGCTTCCTTGCAAAAACTATGTACAGAAGGTCTTGTACTGTTTTGTTTAGGGTAGTCTAGACTTATGGGAAGGGTTAGTGGCAGGATGATGGTTTAGTGGTGCTTTTTGTTTTGTTAAAGTGTTGTTTATCCAGGAAGTAGTTGTTGTGCTTGTTTTTCGTTCATGTGAGGTGTTGATGTTTCGGGCTTTTGGTTATGTGGTCTCAGGTATATGGGTTTCATTCAAATGGCTTTCGCTCATTTGAAGTAGATCCCAGACAACACATATATTGAAATATGGATGAAGAATCAGTAACCAGGGTTATATTCCTATTGAGACTGTATATCTCACAACATTTCTGCACAAGATGTCAACTTGTGGATTTTCTAAAGAAGTGAGACAATGGTTCACATATTAGCTTATGAACAGAACATGGTTGCAGTATTTAGCCCCCAAATACAATCAGTAAAGGGATTCAAAATGGAGTTATTCAAGGTACAGTATTAGTTTCCTATTATTTTCTATTTAATAAACAACCTAGCTTGGAACATTGCAAAATTAACTTCTTTACGCAGATAAGATTGCAATTTTGAGAGAAACCAAAAATGGAAATTCTTTAACAAAATCTCTACATGACAATTTTAAAGTAATTTGGGACTGAATGACTGTTAACAACCTATTAATACTAAGAAAATGACTGTCATGGTATTTATAATGTTCCAAAGGCTGAAAAACAGAACATCACTGTTGCTAAAGCTACTGTGGAGGCTTTTTATATAAAATACTGATGTAGGAGTAATGCTACATCAAAAATATTCTTCTTATCCTCACAAAAAAGACAAAGTTATGAACATACTGAATCAATTCAAGATTTCTTGTGAAATACAAAATCTACTTATAGAATATGTAAGAAAAGCCATTGCAATCATCATCTTCTTTCGGCTGTTCCCGTTAGGGGTTGCCACAGCAGATCACCTGTTTCCATTTTTTCCTGTCCTCTGCATCTTGCTCTGCCATACCAACCACCTGCATGTCCTCTCTCACCACATCCATAAACCTTATCTTAGGCCTTCCTCTTTTCCTGTTACCTGGTAGCTTCATCCTTAGCATCTTTTTCCCAATATACTCAGCATCCCTCCTCAGCACATGTCCAAACCAATGTAATCTTGCCTCTCTGGCTTTGTCTCCAAACCTTCCAACCTGGGCTGACCCTCTAATATACTTATTCCTAATCCTGTCCACCCTCATCACACCCAGTGCAAATCTTAAAATCTTTAACTCTGCCACATCCAGCTCAAACTCCTGCCTTTTTGTCAATGCCACTGTCTCCAACCCATATAACATAGCTGGTCTCACTACCCTCTTGTAGACCTTCCCTTTCACTCTTACAGGTACTCGTCTGTCACAAATCACTCCTGACACTCTTCTCCAACCACTCCATCCTGCCTATACTCTCTTCTTCACCTCTCTTCCACACTCACCATTACTCTGAACTATTGACCCCAAGTATTTAAACTCATCCACCTTCACCACCTCTACTCCTTGCATCCTCACCATTCCTCTAACCTCCCTCTCACTCACACACAAATATTCTGTCTTAGTCCTGCTGACCTTCATTCCTCTTCTCTCTAGAACATATCTCGATCTCTCCAGGGTCTCCTCCACCTGTTCCCTACTCTCACTACAGATCACAATGTAATCTGCAAACATCATAGTCCAGTGGGACTCCTGTCTGATCTCGTCTGTCAACCTGTCCATCACCATTGCGAATAAGAAAGGGCTCAGAGCTGATCCTTGATGTAACCCCACCTCCACCTTAAACACATCTGTCACTCCCACCGCAGACCACACCGCTGTCACACTACCCTCGAACATATCCTGTACCACTCTTACATACTTCTCTGACACTCCTGACTTCCTCATACAATACCACAACTCCTCTCTAGGCACCCTGTCATATGCTATCTTTAAGTCTACAAAAATACAATGCAACTCCTTCTGACATAAAAGTGTGAATTCCAAGTCCTGAATATGACTGACCCATTTTTGCATTGCTACCATTCCCAAAATGCCACCATCACAGAAATCACTGAAGATGAGATGATATAATGTATTCATCATACACTGTACAAACTCTTAGGTGTTATTCATCTTGGTAGCAAAAGAGATAATCACTAGATCCCTTTGAAGAAAACTAAGTGGCCTCCAGTTTCAGCCAGTCTCATTATTATTAAATATATTCAGAGTTAATTTCTTAATGACAAGTACTGTCCACCACTAAAAAGAAACAGATGGCACAAAGACAACCCGACTTTTTAACGGACTTGGGAAGAACTCGATCAAGTCATTACTTGAGGCTACACTGCATTAAGAAGACTGTTACAAAACTAACTCCAAAATGCTGTTAAGGTTTATCTGAAAGGATCACAGCAACAGATGATTTGACAAGCTAGAAAAAAAAAAAGTTAAGGCATACTTTAACAAATGTGACAGTTCCAGAAATACACATAACTTTGTAAACACTCTATACTTAATCTAGTAAAATTAGATAGTTGACAATACATTGATCATTGCATTACTCTGTTTTCCAGAGGGGTGTAGCTATTAAGGCATTTCTGGAGATAGTAGAGAAAGTATGGGGTCAGTGAAGGATAACAGCTCCATCTTTTTATCTTCTTCGACAGTAAAGGAGTTAGAGTTAGTAGTGTTTGTGAATGAGCATCAGACAAACAAAGGCAATTGTACTCCTCTCAACTGGAAATGGAAATAATGTTATGCACCTCGTTACTGTTCGAGTTCAGATTGATTAAAGTGCTTCAGCCCAAACATTATACAAGTAAGCAGAGTCAACCAAAAGACGAGCAATGCCATATAAATGAATAAATAAACAAAACATGTAAAACAATAAAAAAATAGAATGAAAATAACTAAACAGAGCAATTTAGTAGACATTTGTTAACAGCACGAATACCTACTTGTGAAAGAAAGTTAAAGACTGGTACAAGCTAGGTTATATGAGAAGGATTTAAATGAACCCAGCACTGGACACTGTCTCAGCCAGCCTGGTAGTAGATTCCAGAGTCATAGACCATGCTAGATAAAAGTTCAAATTGAGGAGGACTTGAGCTAGATCACTGGAGCTACTTACAGACCCTGAGAAGCCAAAGCCACACAATGAATCGATTAGCATTAGGTTTGTGGATAAGGAAAACCCAGGCCATATAGACCTATATAAACCAGGATAAGAGCTTTACAGATGATTTGAAGTCTGTCTGGGAGATAGTGCAGTCCACACATAACTGGCATAGCATGATGGTACATAAACAATCCCAGTAAGTAGCTGGGCGGCAGAGATTTGCAAAAGTTGTAGAATATCAAATACAAAAATTGTCAGCCTTAAGTAGAGGGAGATAGTACTCTGAACAGGAGGACACTATGGTGTCTAGATGGATGGAATTAGGTGCTCTATAACAATGGCTGAAATCTGATCCTTTAGGGTTAGTTTGCCTTCAGTAGTTTATTTGCTTATTTACAGACATTAGCTGCCCATTTTCAATGGTGGCCCAGGAAGAAAAGCTCCAAAGTATTATAAAAACATTTTAAGAACAATAAGTTTACATTCCTCAGAAATGATACAAAACATCTACAATTTAAATAATTATACCAAATTAGATGTAATATGAAAATACTGGTTAGGAAGATATAACTTGTATGACAGTGATTCTATATTTAGAGAAAATTTAGACAGTTTATGTATAGAGAGAAATTATCAGCAAATTAGTACAATACAAACAATAGTTTCAAAGAAAAGTAAGAGAAAAAATAGAGTTATAGCATATTTAGAAAAAGAGCCAGAGGAATGAAGACGGGAGAGTAAGGAGGTATACCATATGAGTAGGTACTTCTTTATATTTATGGATATAGTTTATCCTGGCAATGAGCAGGAACAGAGACAGATTTTGGCTAATAAGTCTTTCAGAATGGGTCTATATTAGAATGTTAACAGGGCAAAAGAGCGAACGCCCTTACGTTGACATAACTTAAGCAAAACCATTAACTCTTGAATGTCCAGAACAGTGATTTTTTTTCCCAGGGAAAAAAATCACTGGGCCATTGTCGGGAATTTGCCATTTCCTCCACTGTAGTGCAATCTTGGAGTTGGTATATTTAAGTAGGGGGGCTGTGTGGGGCACAGCCCCCACATCTGGGGGTGTGGTGGGTGAAGCCCTCCACTTTATTTTGTCTATCGGTTTCTTTGTTGTTTTTTTTATTGGCCCAGTGATTTTTTTTCCCTGGGGAAAGAAAAAAATTACTGTTTTGGCCATTTAAGATTTAGTGGTTTTGCTTAAGATGTGTCAACGTAAGGGAGTTCACTCTTTTACCCTGTCAACATTCTAATATAGACCCTTTCAGAACGGATCTAAAGGACTGGAGAGAGGGTATTAATCTGAAAGCTACAGGTTAGGAGTTCCAGCCTTTAGCAACATGGTATGAGTATAAACCATGCCAAGCAGATTTGATAGGTTTGAGAACAGAGAGGAGTTTATGCTCATTGGATGTAATGCCCAACTGGGAACATAATTGAGTAGAACTTACTTGCTATTGCCAAACTATTCTGTTTAATACCCAAATTGCATTATTTGTTTTTGTGTCTTCCTTCTAGGAGGTGCAAGGCTATTTAGGATTTTTCGGAAAGTTGCACTGAATTCTTTAGCAGCATTATCTAAGGGGAAGATTTTTAGGATGTCCCAGTTCATAGATGATAGGGTAGTAATAAATATTTCTGGGTTAAACATGGACTGATTGCATTGTAAGTTATACAAGGACAAAATCCAGCAAAGAGGAGTCACAAAGTTTGGCATGCAGTATGGCACCAACCATCTTAAAGGTGTTAAGTTTAAGCCAGTTAGCAACCATCCAGAAGGGAATACACACAGATCACTGGTTGGTGTCTGACATCACATCTTTGTCAAAAAGGTAAGGACAATCTGGCATAGGACATGACTCAGTACTAACAAGCAAGCAAGAAGGTAAGTGTCTGATGGGAAACAGGTCTAGTCCAGAAGGAGTAGCCACATGCTGAAAGTAAAAAGACAAACTCATTATAACCAGATAGAGTCAAATCCCTGGCATGGAGTACAACTATGCCCTGAAATCAGACTTTTTAAGTACCTTTCTCACAGCAAAAATGTGCTTAACAAGTTTTTGTTTAGCATCTGTAATTGCTGTTAAGCTCTAGTTTTGCACTACAGTGTAGTAGCAGTTAGTCCCAGTCACCAGAGGACAATACAGAAGCCAACATATCTTCAAAGAACATTACGATGCTTTACTCTGCTGCACTTCCCATTAGTTCTTAAGAGGAATTATTTTCTTTGATCTGCTATCAGAGTGGCTTTCTTAAATTGTTACAGTTTTAAAAGTTGTAAACTACTTCAGACTTTCTTTGTAACTGGTAGTATATGGAGCAGATAAAGCTCTAAGCACTACAATAAATTATGATTGGATCTTAAGTGCTGTTGGCATAGATCTCAGAATTTACGTCTTGAGCTTCTTTTTGCACTTTCCTGACATCCATGTCTTGAACATATAATATGTTGCTTATAATCAGAGACTCGATCACAATCCTCTACATTATAAATCAGAAAATCTGAAACATCTGTCATTAATGGGAATGAAGATTCTAGTAGCCAAAAATGTAAGTTCCAATGTTAATGTTGTCCAATGTGATCAGTAAAAACAGGCTAATGAAAGCAAATTACTAGACTTGCTCAGTTAGAAATTATCCATTGGAAAGTGCACAATTAGCACCTGCTACATGTAATGGTAGCGCTACCATCCCTGTAATGAATCTGCTCACTTTCATTAAGTGTGTACTGACTTTACACTGCTTGAAAATACCAAATCAGATCCCTAATAATTGGCAACAACAAACAACATTATAAAAGTGTTGATGTACAACAACTGATTAGTTGGCGTAATGGTAAGGGTGTTTACTAAAAGGTACGGAGTTTGACTTATATTAAGGGGGGAATTACTTAGGCTTAAAATTGTTCATGAGGGCAGCTAGCCTTGTACTTACCTACAAACCTGCAACTCACTGCATAGTTAACCTTTTCCTGGTATTGTCGCCAAATGTAATGGACCTCAACAAAAGTTTTAACCCTGAACATCCGTACATTATTTGTTATAATGACAAAGGTTTAATAATTATATGAAAGTTATAGTAATTCATTCAACTATTGTTTCATTCTCTGATATCTACTTTATCCATCTCAGGGGAAACGGAGCCTCTCCAGATACTCAGAGAGGCTAAGGCAGAGAAACTAAGTCTGTATAAGATGCCAGTCTAGTTTTTGTATTTTAGATGCCAGCTCTTCTGACAATAAACAGTTTTACCTGCTCATGCATATTCATTTTTACTTTAATATGGGAACAATACCAACCAACTGTAATTAGGTAGTAACAATGTAGGCAGGAGAGGTTCATTGCCTTTTTATGTTGATAATATGTGACTGACCTGAGTTTGAATCCCAGCCAATGCAAAGTGTCTATACATTTACTTCTATCATGCTCTGATATCACTGAATGATGTTTTTAAACTCAGTGCTATGTTATGGTTATTAATGGTGGGTCATGACTGAAAACGACAATTGGATGGGGAGCAGGGAATTCATCCCCGGCTTGCCACCTATGTATCTAATGGACACAGGCAACTTGTAACAGTTCATCTCCCAAACCCCTCCTTGTAAATGTTTTATCTCCCAAGTTCCTGCTTACACTTATCAAGGGTACTAGAACTTGTCAGAGATTTGGGATGCATGGCTAGGCTTAAAAAGTCCCTTTGGTTGTTAGACTAGTAAACACCTATGAATATATGAACTTATGAAAAGTGTTAGGAGGCAATCTCACTCGCCCTGTTAACAAGCTGTAAATATATAATTAACTATTACACCACATTGTTAATTGTAGAATTCCAGCACACCTTATATTAATTTTAGAAGAATTATAAACTTCTAGCATGAAACTACAGGGCTCCACGTAAGAGAAAACCATAATATGTAGATATTCAAGCACTTTATAATGAAACAGAAACAGGAGCAGAAAATTACATTTATATGCACATTTTTCATTGGTCAGTAAATAAAAAGGCATCACCCTGACATTTTCTACATACCTTTTACAGCTGCAGCATTGCCTGGATTTGAACTTCTCTTTAAAATGTGACATTTTATAACCCCCACATGTGAGTAAACTATGTTTTAATGCTTGGGAGAGACAACCAAATCCCTCAGTTTTAGTTTTTGCATATTACAACAGACCATATTTTTGAGTTTGTGGGAGATGAGTTAAACTTTTAATGTTACAGTCATTTATAACATAACCCCATAAGGAGGTAACATCTACATATGGGGTTGTTACTGGTCTAGCAGCATCAATGACAAAAGCTAGACAGGCAGAAAACCAGAGGAAAATCTGTTTTAAGGTCATGTACCACAGATGGCATTTTTGCCTTTATTTGAACTTAACAGCAACAATATGACACACAGAAGAACACACTTAGCAGATAAAACCCTGTGTGAAAAAACAAAAACAAGGCATTTGTCAAATCCAGCACACTGTAAGTCAGCAGATGGATTCCATAAAACAGCTTTAGTTGTCTTACCAAGATTCTTTCTATCTAAAGGCCATATATTAACTATAACAAGCATAATTGTTTGCACTTTGTCAAAGTAACAGAGGCTGACAATTAACTTCTGTACATTTAGCAGACAAATATGTTATAAAATTTGTGAATAACAAATGGGTGAATGACATTAAGGGAGCTCCACAAAACAATAGAGACAGTTGTCCTAAAAGAATTTCAATGGGGTCATGGTAGACTTCAAAAAGTGAAATGCATCAGTTACAACAGTTAACACCATAGGAGTGCTTATACAACAGGGTGACAGGCATTGCTTCTTTCTGAATTTGCCTCAAGGCTTGCATTCAGTTTAAAAAGCTCACGAGTCCTCATAACCAGTTAAGAAAAAGGCAAATGTTAACAAGAATACAAACACTGCAATTATTTAGCAGAGGTGGAAGTTGTACTTGAAAGTATAAAAAGTAGGCAAATCAATCATGTACAGCAACGCATACCTCTCAACTGTCCCTGATTTTGACTTAAATTTTAACTCTGTCCCCCTTAATCCCTCCTAAAACTATTGACTTTTGGAGGAAAGGTGGGGAATTACACTTAATGAATAATGACAATAATTAAGAGTTATAAACTTCTTTTACTTGAGGAAAAAGTGTATTAATTCATATGCTCTGATTCTGTCTATGTCTCAAGTTAATAGCACTAATATTTTAAAAGTGTCCCTGACTGTCCCTGATTTTTTCTTGACTTGTCCCTGATTCTGTCGAAATGTGTCCACAATTGGTTGAGAGGTCTGACAGTAACACAAAAACTGCTTAAGGTACTTTCTTGTTTACGGCCTATACTCAGTTGTTTGCATTTAGTCTGTTTTAGATCCTGTTGGATGCTTCTCTGATCTGCTCCAAACATCTAGCTAATATGTGCCATTCAGCAATAGACAACTTCTATTCTAAGGGGGGGTGTGGTATATGTATGTAAGTATATATTTGATTTACTTTAATAATATTGTGGAGGGAATGATCCTCAGATCTTTTTCAGCTATGACCCAGGCCAAGGGGTAATATACAAGCAAAAAATTATTAAGATGTATTCAGAAGAAAAGAAGAAGCAACCATAAAATTTTACAAAACAAAGTAAGTTGTAGTCATACAGTACTATGTATGAAATTGTATACAAACAAAATAATGCAAATGGTTAGCAAAACAGTAAAATATTACTGTTGAGACGTGAACATATACTGAGTCTTGACTATATATCAACAAATTTCAGGAGAACATTATACACTTGATATTTAACAAAGTAATAACAATATGTTTTTGTTCCGTACTGAGAAGATAAAGTACGGTTGTATAAGTTTAATTTACTATAACAATAGATGTTCAAATAATCACTGCTGCAGTAGCCTTAGCTATATTGGTTATATTCTGCCAACAGCTGGCCAACTTTCAAAGCTGCAGGGCACCTTCCACACACTCAAACATTCAAGCAGCTAAAGCTTAGCTGACTGAAAGACAAGTTTGGGTGCAAAGCTCCTCAGTACTTTCCTGCCAGAAGACAGAGGGAGGCTGAGTCCTGAAAGGACAAGGCTATGAATAACAATAAATACATTTCCATGCTCTGGCATGAAAAACACAGCAAATAACATGGTGGATGGAGACAGGGAGTGTCTACTACAATAGTGATCATTCAAACATCTACTCTTATGATAATTTAAACTTACACAACTGTAGTATGTTTTTCTTATTGATCACTACTGCATTAGTTTCAGCTACATCGGTAGATTATCATAGCCTCATTTGGGAGGTGGAAGGAGAAGAGTCCAGGAGCTCCCTGCAAAATTGTTCTAGCAAAGCTTGATCTGGACCTGGAGAAGGAATCAACCTTACAGTGCTTTGTAAATGTATGTAGAGAGTACCAACTACCCGCTTCTAGAATACTTCTAGAATTCAACCCTTTCCAAAAAGCCAAAGATGATGCCAAGGCCTTGGTAGAGTGGGCCTTGTCCCTGCTTAGAATAGATGTGTTATGGTGTGTATAACAAAAGGTAATTGCCTTAGACAGCCATTTATAAATTGTCTGTTTAGACACAGGCTGTACCTTGTTCTTACTTTTACAAGAAATGAATAATTGATCAGAAGATCTGAAATATTTAGTTCTGTTAAGACAGTACCTGAGTTTTTTTGGGCATCTGAGGTATGGAGTATCCTTTCTTCCTCATTTTTTAGGTTCAGGAAAGGATATGGATAGTCTGGCTTAAAGTAAACTTGGATACCACTTTAAGCATAAAAGAAGGATTACCTGTCAAAGAAACCCTGTCACTAAGGAAAATGAGGTGGAAATGACCCATCATAAGAGCTTGCAACTCAGATACCCTTCTTCAGAGGTCACAGTAAGCCTCATGTCATCAGATTAGCGGGTTCAAATGGAGCAAAGTGTTAGCTTCTCTAACACAAAATTAAGATCCCAAGGTGGGACCACCAGTTTTCTTGGAGACCTCTTATGCAAAACCCCTTTCAAGAACATTTTGACATGAGATTGCATCAAAAGAAGAGGATCCATGGGCAGACATGCTGAAATGTCTGACAAATGAACCTTAAAAGAGGAATAAGAAAGACCATAGGATACTAACTCACACAAATATTATAAAATCAGAGAACAACTAGCCCTGAATGGGTGCTGGTTATGTTGTTTGCACCAACTAGAAAACTTTTTATATTTGCTAATATATTATTTAATATATTATTTTCTAGTTGCCTGCTTTCTTTCCTCCATTAATGCCTGCTGCATATCTTCATAAACGAGTGCCTAAAAGGAATTAAGACCCTATCATCCAGGTAGTCAACTGAAGAGAGTTGATGTTGGGGAGTAACAAGCACTCCTCTTCTTGTGGGAGTAGATCTAGTCTGTGAGGCAGCTTGTGGTAATTGTCACTGGCCATTTATTTATTTATGTATTTATTGACATTTGTTTACCGGGAAAGTCTGACTGGGCCATAGGTTCCCATTTTCAGCAGAGGCTCGAGGGATGAAAGTTACAAATACTTAAAATGTTGTTGCTTAAGATATCAGACATAAGTAAGTAAAAGAATACAAAGTTGATATATATGAATAAAAAAGAAAAAAAGTTGTTAAATCAATTCACCGGAAATACTAAAGACACAAAGCAGGAAACAATAGCAATCAATTTTATAATTCAAGAAGCACATACAATAAAGATTTCAAAGATAAAGTTATAAAGGAGGAGAAAAGAAGAGAGATAGTTGATTAGGATATGGAAATGGAAGTCACGGGATAAAGATGGGTGAAGTGGGAATAGAAGAGAGGGAAGATGCAAGAGAAAGAAACTTTATGGAAATAAAGTTATAAGGGGAAAGGTTCTGAAAGATAAGGGCAAATGAAATGGTTAGTGAAATTACTGAAGTGGAATTAATTACTGGGGAGTTAGATTTGGAATAAAAATTGAGAAAGACTTCAAATCGAGGGGTTTAACGTGGTTTAGAGCATGCACAAAGATAAGATTTAGAAAGGAATTCTTTGATAGTGTATTTAAAGGAGGGAAGGTTGCTATTGGAGCTAATATAGAATGGTTAAGTTGTCCAAGGTTTTGGCTACCAAAGAGGAATAGAGGCTTTGTCCTGGTGATTTATTGGGTTTGTAGAGTGAAAGGAGTTGTTTGTCTTCTGATCTTGGATGTGTATTAGGGAGGTAGCAGTGGAGGACAGAGCTAAGGGCAGGGAGAGCTGTGGGTTTATGCCTGATCTTGTGGGTTATTACAAGTTGAAGATAATTTAGGTGCTGTGGTAGTTCAAGCCATTTAAGTGAAAGAAGAGCAGTGCAGTGATGTGAGTAAAAAGAAGCAGTAGTTGTGAATTTAGTGATTTTATTCTAGCACGTTTCAAATTTTCTTTTTAATGATGTTTGCAGATTAATAAAGATTTGAACACCATAGAAGTGAGTAGGTAGAAAGCAGGCAACTGCAAGTGTGGTTTTTCATGCCTATAGAATATTCTCAGTTTCTGATATTTTTAAATAGAATTTTGGATATGTAGAACAAATTTGAGATTATAATCTGTAGTCATACCTAATAGCTTTGTGTGAGTCATGATTTCAGTTTTTGTGTTGTTTAGAGAATGGATCTTAAAATTATTTTTATCAGATGTAAGTAGAAGAAGCTTATTTTCTTGGGCTTTATTAAGTCATGCCTTGATTGAAGTAAAAGTTTATTGTGTTATTAGTTGAAGATGCTAAAGACTGTTTGCTGTGCAGATGATAGAATCATTGCCATATTGAATAAGGGAGCAGGAAGAGATATCAAGATCATTGGTAAAAATAATAAAGAGTAAAGGACCAAGAATGGAGACTTGTGGAACTCCAGTCGTGGTAAGCAGGTATGGAGAGAAGGAAACGTGCCATTTCACAGCTTGCTGTCTGTTTGATAAGTAGCTTGTAAACCACTGAAGTGAGGGAGGAGATAGGCCAAGGATGGATAGCTAATGAAGAATTTTGTGTGGGAAACCATATCAAAGGCTTTTGACAGATCAAGGAACAGTGAAGAGATGAGATTACTTGAATCCCTAGCCTTATTTACAGTTTCTGTGAAGGATAATAAGGCAGTTGCAGTACTGTGGCCTGGCTGAAAGTCATGCTATGTAGAGATAACATTTGGCTATGAAGGAGATGGTCAAGTAACTGTTTGTGAATGCCTTTTTCCAGAATCTTAGAAGGAGTGGACAGTATGGTAATGGGATGAAAGTTGGATGCATCAAAAAGAGTTGCCTCCTTTGTGTAAGGGAACAATGTAGGATTTTTTCCATACAGTAGTGATGGGACATAAGAGACCAGTATAGCTTTGTTGATAAGAATACTAATAGGGCAGGCTATGGAATTTGCAGCTAGTCTTAGGTATTCTGGAGGGAGGTTGTCTACTGAAGTAGAGCAAGGCTTTAGTTTAAGTAACAGCTTTTTATTAGAGTAGTAGGGTGTTGTTTTAAGATTAAAAGAGGGTAAGTTGGTTTCCGGGGACCAGTTAGTAGTAGGATGAACGTTTTTGGCAGTAATGGGAAGGAGGGTGATGCTGGATGAGAATGTTTGCTAGAAGGAGGAGAGGACCATGGCTGGGTTAAGAAAAGAGGGATATTGTGGGAGACGGTGCTTGTTTATAAGGTGGTTGAAGTCAATTTAGTAATGATATCAATAAAATATTTGTTACATCTGTGTCATTTGGGAGTTGGAGGTCTCTGGGCATGGATTAGGGTATTTTTTTAACCTGGATTAAGTAAGAATGTTATTGAGGACTACAATTTCCAGATCTTATGTTGGTGACTGTTTTGCATGAGTTTGCAGAATTGTTTATCCTTAAATACCTGTTTTTTACTTGGTTAGAAATTTTTCAGAACGCTTGTAAGTTTGTATGGGTTTTCTTTTTTTTTCCAAGTCTTTCCATGCTTTGCCCCTAGAAGTCACAAGCTCTTTAGTGGGTTTTGACAACCAATGGGAATGATTAATTTTAATTCTTTTTGTACAGGGAGGGTGGGGGCTATGCTGTCAAGGGTGTTGAGAAATAAACATGTAAAGTGATTTACAGCTGTGTCTAGAGGGATGGTTTTTAATATGTACCAGTCAATGGCACTTATTGAAGCATTGTATGTTTGTTGGATGAATTTTGTAAGTTTGCAGGTTGTTTTATAGGTACGTTCATTTGGCAGACAATTAATGGTTTGATGGGTATAGGCGGATAAGTGGTCACTTAGTTTGTCTGTAAGTGTTCCCGAATTAATGCATTTACTAGGAAGTCAAGGATGAAGCATTGGTCACTGGTTTTGTCTTATCCGGTAGGGGTACTAACAAGTTGTGTAAAGCTAAATAGGTTCATACTAGTGGGTGGGAATTCAGAGATCTGGTAGGGGTATTAACAAGTTGTCTGAAGCTAAATAGGTTCATAATGGTGGGTGGGAATTCAGAGATGAAGTCTTGACAGCTGGTGTTGACATTACCAAGAATGATGGTTTCACTATTAATTGTAGAAGACATTCAGGATAAAATATCTTCAAGTATGAGAATATTATTTCCAAAAGGCATGTACGGTACAGTAATGCATACATTTTTTGACCTGTTTAAACTGAGGAAGGAGATAAGGATTTTTGAATTACCAAATGCTGGAATGGTACTAGTAAAGGGAGTAAGATCATAAGTTTTAGGGTTAAGAAGATCTATATTGACAGCTTTCTTTTGTACTCTGTCACATCTGACTATCTTGCAGCTGGGGGGGGGGTCGAAATTTTGAGTCTTGAAGGATTTCTAAAAGAAGGGAGAACCATGGTTGCCTGGGCCAAAAGGTAGTCATCATAATGATCTTCAGGGATTCATTCTGAATTTTCAGAAGTACACTGGATATTAGTGGAAAGGGTGAAAATGCATACAGGAACATTCTTGTCTAAGGGAGAACCATGGTTGCCTGAGATAAAAGGTAGTCATTATAATGATCTTGGGGAATTCATTCAGAATCTTCAGAAGTACACTGGATATTAGTGGAAAGGTGAAAAAGCATACAGGAACATTCCTGTCCAAGGAAAAGAAAAGAAAAAAGCATCTGTCTTCCAGCCATTCTTGCATGGATTCCTGGAATAGAATCCTGCAGTTAATTGTTCAGAGAGTATCCAAAGGGGTCTACTTGAGGAACTCCCCATAGATGGATCAAGTCTTGGAAGATCCCCTGATCTAATTTCAATTCAGGAGGGTCTGCCTGGGTCCTGCTCAGCTTATCTGCCCCACAATTTTGCTCTGATGAAATGTAAGATATGGGAAGCTATATCCCAATCTGAAATGACTGGTCTCCAAAAAGGGAGTACCACCTGGTTCCTCCTTGCTTGTTGATTTACCACATGAATTGGTATTGTCTGTAACCACTTGTAGAGGTCCAGGGGACCAAATATGGTTCAGAGAGTTGAGTGCCTTTATCAGGGCAAGCATCTCCTTGATATTTATGTGCTTGCATCTGTCCTTGGTTTCTCACACCACATGCACTTTTATCCCTTCTGAAGCTGCTCTCCAAGCAAGTCTGAAATGTCTGTGGCAACTGACTGCTTTCAGTAGGAAGTGAAAAGGGAAGAGATAGATTTCGGAAAATATGCTGTCGCCACCAAAAGATTTCCCTTCTGACAACCCCAGCACTGGGATTTGAAAAGATAAATGGTGCTGATGCTGAAACCAAAGACATTTCAGAAACCACTGTATCTTTCTCATGTGGAGTCTTGCTGGGGATATCATGAGAACCACAGATGGCATGAGGCCCAAAATCTTGAGGTATTCCATTGCAGTGACCAAAGTCTGAGTGAAAAAACCTTAAAAATAGATCTAAATAAAGATCTAGTCTTTCCTGTGGAAGAAAGACTCTTTGAATTATGGTGTCTAATTGACATCCCTGTAACACAATCCTGTTTCAGGGGATCAAGAAAGACTTTTGAATGGTCTCATGGAATCTCAGCTTGTGTAAGAGATCTTTCACCAACAGAAAGATTCCTGACACTTCAAAAAAGTGTCTGCAAAGATAAGCAAGTTATCTAAATATTTAAAATATAATGCTCTGTAGCCTGCAATGAGCTATAACTGGAACTAGACATTTTATGGACACTCTTTGTGCAGTGGATAGTCTAAAGAGTAAGCAGCGAACTGATAATGCAATCCAGAAAAACAAAACCTTAAGAAACATCTGAAGTATGGATGAATAGGGATGTGATAATAAGCATCTTTTAAATCTTCCTGGAAATTTGAAAGGAGGAAGTATCAAGTTGTGAAGAGACATCATTCTGAATCTGAGCATTATCACAGACAGGTTTTGAAAGAAAAGTCTAGAACTGGTCTCCAAGCATTTTCATTCTTTGGCATTGAAAACATCCTTGAATAAAAACACTTTTCCACCTGGGGAGAAGGAACTGGTTTTATCACTACCTGGGACAGCATGTGATGAAGGATAGGTCGAAATAAAACAGTCTGATGTGGAGGATGAGGGACTACCCCCTGGAAAGGATGAATGTCATCTTATAGGCATCTGTAACCTTGATGAATGATCTTCAGAACACATTTGTCTGAAACTATCTGTTGCCAAAGGAAAAAAAACGGAGATTCAGACTTTCTGGAAGACAAAAGGGGGTACCAGGGTGGGAGGGAGTCATTCTGAGTTATTGGACTGTCCTTGGTTTTGGAAGTTTCAGAATTTTTCTTGTAACCCCCTTGCCATTTTTTTCTTAAACATCTGTTTACCTGCATTTTGCTGAGACTGTTTATTGTATTATTAACCAAAACTGGATGAGGAGTTAGAGAATGCCTTTTTAAAATTGGAAAAGGGGGGGGTGAAAAATCTTAGAGTCCCTGTATCATGTTACCCTTGTCATCATACTTTTTGATTATCTCTGTAGCAGAGGACCAACAACTCAATCTCTACTCAAAGGATAATTTAAAATCTCAGTTTAAACACCATCTGGGAGGTTCTGAGAACATAGCTAGGCAAACATCCTCAAAAGAGTACCAGTGGCCATCGCACTTGAAGAAGTATCAATAGAGTCATACACACACTGTATACAATGAGTGGAAACTTGAGCAAGACTAAATTATTTAAAGCAGATTCTTCCTCACAAGTAAAAACTGCAGACAAACAAATCTCATATTTTCACATTTAGGGTAAACCTAAATAAAAGTGCATAGAAATTCAAATTTCTGAAAATCAAATTTGCAGAAGCATACACTTCTTGCTGAATCAGATTTTGGAAGAATGTATACAAACTTAAAAGACTGAGGAAGTTTATATATCCTCTCTATCTTTCTGGAGCTGACTGTCAGGAAAAAATGCAGACAGTAAAACATACATCCTCCAATGCAGACAAAACTGGAGGAATGGTAACTGAGTCTGGAAAGTTCTTCTTTTAACAGCTCATATTATTCTTTGAGGTACTGTGATACCTCAGTGTTTTCCCACTGAAAACATTAGCACATGCTAGAAGTAGTCTCAGGGAAAGAACAACCCTCATAGAGAGAAATAAGAAACGTAGCTGTCTTCTGAATCTGAATAAGGAAGCTGAGGAGAAAACCCTGTCCCTGTCCCTTTATCCGCCTCTCCAGATTCAGAACCTTGAATCTCTTCCGGAACAGAAGTATCACTCTTTTTTTAAGTTTGAGTTCTGGTTTACACTTTTCATGTTACGTGATCATTTTTTGACTTTTGAAGTATCCCTTTTTCTTTTACCAGAAACTACTATGCAAAAAGGATATAGCCTGAATTAAACTGGAGCCAGACCAAGTAAACTACTCCAGTATTAGAACATTTGAGTAGCAGTAGATACAGGCTTGGTTTTCTGCTTTTCTTGACATATAAAATGGGGCCAACAGTGTCATTAGTGGCAGCAACAACTTCCCTACAGATTGATACAACATTCTGACCAAATAGGGAAGTCTTTCATGTTCCCTCTCACTTGACTAACACCCTTGCTCACTGAGGGCCCAACAGCTACAGAGGATGTGGCTATGCTCCCCATCCATAGTGACTGTAGTGCTATACTAGAGGGATTTGGGATAAAAGATGAGCATTCTGAGGTAAAGCAAATGGCCACAGCAGAGGCATTCACTTGCAGCTGAGGCAAATTTGTAGCCTGCTGTGGTGAGAAAAGGCTGTTTGCTTAACTTTTTCTTTTTGTGGCTGAAAGAAGGATCGACTGTGGGACAGACAGTTTGTTCCATGGTAAAGCCGAAAACTGTGCCTCTTTCTGCAGGGAAAACAAGTAACAAATTCCAGTCAAGCAACAAATTCCAGTAAAATAGAAAGTCTTAAAAAGTCACTTTTTCCCTGACAAACACAGTAAAAAGTATTTCAAAACACTATGCCAGCCACACAAAGTAAAATAAACACAGTTTCTCCACTGAAAAAATGGTTTTAGTTAAACAACTTTTAAACTGACATGAAAGAAGAATGCATCTGTTTAAAAGTACCATACCATCTTGTGACAGTCCATTAAAAGATAAACTCCTAGTTTAAAAAAAAAAAGCTTCCTGTAGATGAAAGTATGAATAATAAGGAAAAGTATTAAATGGAAGTTTTTTTTTTTTTTTAACAAGGAAACCTCCCTGCCCAACAAAGGACTAGCACAAGCTAACATTTGAACCCCAAAAGCCTCAGAGGACTGTACTCATCAATGGCAATAATGATCTGAAGGGCTTGGTACCCAAACTTGTCTTTTAGTCAATTCAGCTTGAGCTGCCTGATAGTTTTGGTGCATGGAAGGTGACAGTGGCATGAAGCTTTGGAAGCTGGCCAGCTGTTATATCCTTGGCAGGATATAGCTCCAAATATCTACGGCTACTCAGCAGTAATCAAAATGATGAACATCAAATAACAACAGAGTGGCACATGTATTTAACTGTAAACCACTTAGGTTTTTTGTAAAGTAGGGCAATAATGTTCAGATCTGGGATCAAGTGTAGAAAATCAAAGTATTTTGTTGACTGCTGATAAGGCATACTCAAGTTCAGAGTGTTAAAATGTTTCTTCCTTAAACTGCTCTAGATGCAGGAGTTAGATATTTGGATACTATGGAGTATAATTTTAGTTGGGCCGAAATCCTGTTCGGTATCATTTGAGTATGCTGCCAAAAGAAGAGAAAGGTGGGTATAACCAGATCTGTAAGTATTTATATTTTAAAAAATTCTGTGTTCCACCTTGACCTTATTGCTTAAAGTTATCGGTCAGGTTTAGCTTTTAGTGCCAAAGATGATACTGACAGTTTTGTTACTGTTGACCCATGCACAAAGTATATTAAAGTAACTTTGGAGTTGAGCTTGTATATTCTATAGGATAGATGTAGATTCCTGAAACAGAGCATAATCTGCTTACAGTGGGACAGAGGAGGAAAAAAAGTTATTGGTAATGTCAGTGATAAAAAAGAAAACTGGTCATAGGTATTTGTAATGTCACAGAAAAATACAGAACTAGTCTTAGCACCGACCCCTGAGGGGCACTTGTAGTGAAAGTTTCTATGGAATAACGATGACTGTCAAAAAGGACAGCAACTTTATTTTACATGGGTAAATGTTATGCACTTTAAGGTCCTATCTTCAAACCTAAAGATATGAAGTGTATGGATAAGTAGGTGATGGTCTACATTTTTGAATGATATATAGATACGTAGGTGATGGTCTACATATCTGAATGATATTTTAATATCAATGAATAGCCCTGCTGTATACCTGCTGGTTTTCATAAATGCATAAATATTATCAGCTGCAGAGCAAATTACAGTTTGCTTTATGAGACCCTCACTGAATTCACAACATGATTCAGATAACAATCATTACTTATTCACATGTGCTGTCATATAATAATAATAAAGTATATATTTAAAGAGTTTTATAAGGAAGCACAATTTGGTAATAGGCCAGTAGTCCTGGACTGAGGTGGGATTTGTAGTCGGGGGGGGGGGGGCTAACAGTGGCACGTTAAGTTGCTTGGAAAGAATTCCTATGGTGGATTACGTATGTGTTTTAAGTGGCTTGTAGATTTTTGGTGCAGCCACAGCCATATACAGGACAGTGAGATGAAAAGTATGGTTTGTGGTTAATCTTTTTAGGGACTTCCCTATATATTGTTGAATATCTTTAACAGATACTGCTGACAAGTAAAAGGCAGCAGTGTTAACTGAGAAGAGTTTTCTGGGGCTAAAGTAATTTAGCTTTGGAAGAGAGCTTGTTTGAGTTTGGATGAGGTGATGGTTGAGTTTACATTAGCTATACAGCCTGTGTATATGCTTGGGTCGATAGCTATGCTGTGCACGTTGCACAAATTAGTAATGTTTAAAGTCTTTATTAACCTTCCAGAAACGAATTGGGTTACTAGTACGGTTTGTTTTAGTCTTAGATTAACGGACTTTTTTGTTTCAGTTTTAAAAGCTAGCTTTCCTGAATAGTATATAGGAAGTTGTGGCTCTCTTTGCTCACTGATCTCTTCCAAGTGTGCCAAGTGGCATTTCATAATTTCATTTCATTACAAATATTTATTTTCATACAGGGACAGTTTCCACAATTTTCTTGTGAGGGTAAAATATTTCTCAGTTATAAAGTTGATTGAAGAATAAAAGACATTCAGAGCGTTAGTAAGGTCAGCCTGTTGACAGAATGCAGACCAGTTAGCAGTATACAGTACAGTAAGGAACTGAACCTTCTTGTTACTATTATTGGAGAAATTCTGTTTGCCTTAAAAAAAGTTGAAGACTATAGGAAAGCTGCCACTAAATGAATTTGGCATGGCTAAAAGTGACATTTGTTGGAAATTCGAAAATAACAGATCTATGGGACTGTCTTTGGGATCGGCCTATGCATGTGTTACCACTTCTGTTTGATTATTTGGTGATACATATCTTGTTAACTGAGTTTAGATTGTCCACTAAAGTGGCATTGAAGTATCCAATAATAAAATTAATGCTGGAAGGGGGATGTAGATCCCAGTGATATTTGGCTTAGTACAGTGTCCTGTTAATAAACTAGTTATTATCCAATTAAGGCTGTTCTTATTTATTGATGCCCTAAAGAATGGGTTAGCAACTATGAAAGACAGGTTTTCCCTCACAAGTAAGAGAAATTCACAACATATTTAGAATTCTGATCTGCTGTTTTATATTATGAAGTAGTTGCAACTAAAGAAAAAGGAAGGACAAAAATCTAACTTCAGGTAGGTATCAGAGATATCTAAAATACCTGGACTGATTTGTTGTTCTTAATCTTCAAACTCATCCCCCTTATTCTTAACTCCTGTACTGAGATGACAGACATTTAGTCATCTCATGTTCTGGTTGATTCCTGTAGCTGATGCATTAATATTATTACTAGGATGAGGAATAGCTGTTGGGCCTGGCTTGAGGCTAACCTCTCTTGCTGCTCCTTTCTTAAGAATAAAGAAAATGATAAGTGCTAAAGAAGTTTTAGATTTCTTTTTGGCCAAAGTAAGAAATTTAGAGGTTAAAGTGGTCCTTGCTTAGTTGTAATAGAATGTTACTGATGGTCCTAGGTTAAGTATTCGTTTCCAGAAAATATTAGGACACAGATTTGTAACTGGCCAGTAGTGCTTGACAAAGGTAAGGTTTGCTGTCTTAGAAAAAGAATTAAAAGAAAAAGCTGTCCCATGATCAAAACTAACATATTGAAATGAAATTAGGTGATAACACTAGACCAAGGGATAGTGTGTTGGAATGCAGCACTGCAAAGAGCCTTCATACTATTTAGCACTTATAAGAAATTAATTGGATTTTGTTGCTACTTTACTGTACCAGTTTTCAGTTATATGGCAATGGGAATATTGTTGTAGAAAGGTAAGTAGGGATTGTAAATGCTGAGATTTGCCTTGGGTGGTATTTTGACTTGATGCTTTGATAACATTTTAGTTAAAGGGTAGGTTCCAATTGCTAACACTAGTAGCCTTGAAAATGTATTTTTGGCTTTGAACATGTAAAGATAGGAATGTAAGATTAAAATTTTGGACTTGTTCATATTTAGCTTGTTAATACCTGGTTTGGGATAAAAACTGTCTACAGGACAATGACAATGCTTGAAGAACAGCTGGGTTCTAGCTTTCTTTTAATACATGCAAAGTATCAATGGAAGTAACAGGAATGTATTAGAGTGGTTAGGGTGATGACTGTTTAGACATCAGGTATGAATTACATGTGTTATAAAACAGAAGCTAAACAAGAGACAGAGTAAGTTGAAATAGAGGTTGGTATTCTGATGATATTATACAATAGGAGCTGATAGTATAGATTGCTCAGCTAATATGGGATGACTACAGACTAGAGAGTCAGTATAGTATTTTATTTTATTTCATCTTTGATGACAGAGTTAGCTTATTTAGGCCAGTGTCCTTTTTTCAGGGCAGACCTGATGTGGTATTCATAGTGATCAGGGGAAATTTGGCCAGGGCACATTGGAACATCCCCTCTTCTTTCCTCACATCAGGCTGTGTCACACCAGCACATGTTGCTCCAGCCAGAGATGTGGCTGGGAGGAGTATGCACCATGGAGTAGAGATCAGAGGTGAGGAGTGTGGTTGTAGTTGGTGATAAGACAAAGAGGATAATAAAAGAGGGAGAACATGGGAAATGAGCTACCAGTTCATGCAATGCATGACACAAATAAAAAAGGAGATCATGGAATAGAAGAGACGTGGAAGGAGCAGGTGACTTCTGAGACATGATCAGGCAGACTAGATGACAACAGATTAGTGTGACTTATTCAGCAGGAGGACCCAAGGAAGATTTAAATGTATCTCAGCGGCTGATGGCAGACAGGGTGTTTGGAGGCCCAACAGAGGAAAAACAGCACAGGGGATGTTAGCTTTATGGACGATACACATAGCCAATCATGTGCAGCAGCAGTACAAGGAACTGTCAGTGAGGCCAAGGAGGTACAAAAAACGAAACCAAGGCCAACTGTAAGAATAATGTTTAAAAAAGAGAGCACCATTAAAGGACACAACGTTTAGGACACTGTTGTATCATCATTGGGGTTTCATGTTAGAGAACATAAAATTGTTTATACGTTTAGCAAAATAATTCCTTTACGATGTGACAAATTAATTGAATCATTTTATTATAAACTGAGAAAAGGAAAATGATTTTCAATGGAATTAATACACTGTTACAAGACAGAATATGACATTGTATAAAAAGTATTCACACAACTCCAAACTGATGAAATTGAAGAAAATGATGTAATGCAATGTTTAATAAATAAAAGTGAAACAATAAGCATGTTCAAATGTAAAGATGACAGAAACGTGTAGAATGACAGATTGGAAGCTGAAGTAATTTTGAAAACAGATAGTAATGACATTTTCAGCTTCCATGTATAACATTTGTTAAAGGGGAAAGAGGTACTTTATGTTATTTTGGTCAACCTAAATCATGCTATTTTTGTGAGTATTTATGACATTTATTTAGTGAATATGGTAAAGTAAGATGTAATCAGTAGAGGGAAGGGACATGCTGTGAATAAATATAAGACAGAATGCAGAATGTGCAAAAAACGAGGACATTTTTGGATTGTCTGCCCAAACAAATGAAAACTGATAGGCAATTTGATTCCAGAAAGCACAGAAATGGGATCATAGGTTAATGGCAGAAACCAAGATATGACACAGTAGTAGAGTAGTATGAAGAGCAAGAAAATGTTTATATAGTGAAAGATCAAAATATGCAAATTAATGCACCAGATGGGCAGGTAGAGACAGAAGATAAAGGAAACAAACTGTAGAACTACAGAACTGAAAAACCACCACAGCAGAGAACAGCTCCAAATGATAACAATTTTATTAGGTTTAGCGGTCTCTTCTCCTAACATAGACTTCCTCAAAACAAACATACAATATTGACCTAGCCCTTAAATACCCAAAGTCAAATAGTCAATTAGTTTAATTTGATCACATGACACAGTGAATAAGCGTAAAATATAAAGGTAACAAGGTTAAAAAATATTAAAAAATGTATTCTATAAAACAGTATAGATTGTATATAAAATAAAATATATAATATAAATGCCTCGTATGCCAACAATGGCAAGGATAAATTTATTAAAAAAGAGAGAAAAAAACTCTTATCCTGTGAGATGTTTTAATTTTAAAATACAGGCAATATTAATAGCCTCGTTTATACCTGGAGGGTGTGCAGCATCCAGTCTAAGCTGCCACCTTAGTTCACAAATGTCTAGGTGCAAATCAGTGCTTTTCCCCTGCAGATCTAAAACTACATGGTCAACTACTAAAAACTTGAAACAGTGATTATGGTGTTCCTTAATGTGCCTAACCAGGGTGTTGATAATTATACCCTTCCTAATATCATACAGATGTTCACCTATTCAGGTTTTAAATGTTCTGGATGTTTTGCCAACATAAAATGCGGGGCACATCTCGCACTTAGCCAGGTATACTATATTTTGGCTAAAGCAATTGAAATGCCCTTTAATGACAATTTTCCTACCATTGAGTTTAAAAGTGTCCCCGGTCTCTAAAATGTGGGTACAAACCCTACATCTCCCGCATTTAAAGTTGCCTGTAGGTCTGTTGGAACAACCTACATGGGTCTCCTTACCCAACTCAAATAGATTTTTAAAACACAGATCCTTTTTGTAAACAATCTTTGGGGGTATCTTGCCCACTTTAAGCTCCACATTGTTGTCAAAGCTCAATATATCCCAGTTGTTGGCTATGATGTCAACATTCTTTCCCAAATCTAGGTTATAAGTGGTAGTGAAACTCATTAGGACCAAGTTCTGACCTAACCATTGTTGGCCCCTTCAAAATAGGTCTATAAATACCTTTATTAGGTATTTCTACTACTTCCTTACTAATTTCATCCAAAAATGCCTCATGGTATCCCCTCTTGGTGAACATGCCTACTATAAATTCCACTTCATCTAAAAAATGGCAGTCCAGACTGACCATTCTGGCTGCCCTGACCAGTTGGCCTTTCATGATGGACTTTTTTTGATGTAGGGGATGCCAACAACTAAACTCTAGGAGTTGGAAAAGGTAGGCTTTCTAGATATGTTAGAGCACAGTTTTCCTTGATCACTGTTCCAAGCTAACATTACATCTAAATAGGAAATATTATCTTGATTGTAATGATGGGTGAACCACAAGAATCCAACAATGTTGTTTATATGTGTGAGGAAACCCTTTAGTTGTTCCTCAGTGCCCTTCCACACCAAAAACAAGTCATCAAGATATCTGGTGTAGTGCAAAATATAGGGCCAATATACACTATTTATAATGAATTCCTGCTCCCAGTAACACATAACAAAATTGGCAAAAGTGGGGGCACACAAGGCCCCCATTGCAACCCCAGTCAACTGTTTGAAGTACTGCCCTTCAAAATAGATAAAATTGTTGCTTAAAACCATCTCCATAAGGGCAGTAATTTTGTTAGTAGAATCCTGGTCATACACTTGAATTTTTGCTAGCTGCCTTTCCAACCATTGAAGGCCCTCGTTGTGGGGTATGACATCAAATAAATTAACTACATCTAAAGTGACCATAATCATACCGGGGATAAGGTGAGACAATCTAATTTCTCAAGGAAATGCCATGAGTCTCTTGTAATATGACTATATTTTTCCAAAAGCATTTTCAAAAAATGATCTACTGTCTTACTAATGAAACAAGTCTTGGATCTAGGTCCATCGACAATGGGGTGAAATTTTAAGTTACTTAGACCCTTATGAATTTTCGGTTTTCCGAAAATGTTAGGTACCGTGGGGTGGTCGTTCTTCATGTATTCACTCAGACTAATTTGGCTCTGAAAAAGTATGTCATCAAGACCCAAATCAATTTTTCTGTAAGCTACATGGATTCCATTAAGGGAACTCTCTCCATATGTCCCATCCATAAGTAACAAATTCATTTTATCTGAATATTCGTGTGTATTCATTAAGACCACCCTGCTCCGCTTGTCAGTTTTATAATCCGTATCGTGGTGTCGTTAACAAACTCACCTAATACGTTACGCTTATTAATAGTTAAATTACCGTCATTGACAAATTGAGAATAGTTGAAGTAGTGCCCCAGATTTTTCTCACATAACCTTTCGTACATATGTACTGCATTATTCAATGGAGGGTTAAAGGCACTTGGTCTTGTTAACCTAACTCTTCCACCTTCTCCAAAACCATTATCGCCATTAAACCACGCCTTAAGGTTTAGTTTTCTAGTAAAACATTTTAAATCAATTAGTGCATCGACTATATTTCCCCTTCTCGTAGGGACAAAATTAAACCATTTTGCCAGTAAGTCTGCGTGTTCAATCCCCACATCCTTAGAGGAATATTTAAATATTTTAAAATCGTTAGCACTATTATTAACTGTAATGCAGAAATTACTAGAAACCCCATTTAAATCAATGTCTGGGGTCATCATACTAATAATGCACCCATGGCCAGAGACCTCACCCTCAGGGCCTGCAATCAAACAAGGGATAGTAGAATCAATAGTGTTAGAAAAAATTGAATCTGAATTAAAATCACCATTACAATCCAAAACAAAATTCTCAGTTGCCACATTATTGGAATTATCTAATTTAGTCAAAACATTGTCAGCAACATTTACTACATTGTCATCATCATGTTGGTTATCTAAATCCAACAAATTAATGACAAAGTCCAAATTATCTTCAATGCTAGCTAAATAGTCATTGAATACAGTTCGAGGCACCTCTATTGTTATCATGTTAGAAACATCTTCATGAGACTGTAAATCGGGTACAAACAAGTCTACAGCACTGGTGCCCAGTTCCTCATTGCAACAAACCGCATCAAGCGTACTAGAACTAGCCATAGGACTGAAGTTATATGAGTGGCATACCGAACCACAAAACTACAGGTGTTTTAGTAGTCACTGTCAAAACCTGTTTTGGTTCTTTTGGCCTGGCCCTTTGGGAAGGCTGATTAACTCCATCATTAGGTGCCTCACCAGTGGTAGAATTAAATCACTTTCCTCTTTGAAGCCTCTGGTTTGACGTCATTGACTCCGCCCCTCTTGGTTCGCCATTGGCCATATCATGTTCATCGTTCACTCTATTCCCCGAGGATAAAGGGTAAACTTTGTCACAGGAATATTCATTAATGTCCCTTCAAAGTTTGTTCTGCTTTCTTAGGTGAATGTGACATACTTAACCATTCTATTTTAGTTGTTTGTGACTACCAGAGATATCGGGTTAGTCACAATGAAGCCCAAAAAAGTGTGGAGAATATTTGTAGCACCATTCACCTAAGAAAGCAGAACAAACTTCGAAGGGACATTAATGAATATTCCTGTGACAAAGTTTATCCTTTTTCCTCAGGAAATAGAGTGAATGATGAACATGATATGGCCAATGGCAAACCAAGAGGGGTGGAGTCAACAACGTTAGACCAGAGGCTTCAAAGAAGAAAGTGGTTTAATTCTACCACTGGTGAGGCACCTAATGATGGAGTTAAAGAACCAAAAGCTGGTTTTGAATTGAAACGAAATAAGTAAAAAATATTGGATACTGCTGTTGAACCAAAGAAAAACCACCAATTGCAGTAAATACATAGAAAATATGCCGCTAGACTCCACTTGAATGAAGGCGAAAAGAAGTAACTGTATTGGCACTACTAAAACACCTGTAGTTTTGTTTTGTGATTCGGTATGCCACTCATATAACTTAAATCCTACGGCTAGTCCTAGTACGCTTAATGCAGTTTCTTGCAATGAGGAACTGGGCGCCAGTGGCGTAGACTTGTTTGTACCTGATTTACAGTCTCATGAAGATGTTTCTAACATGACAACAATAGAGGCGCCTTGAATTGCATTCAATGACGATTTAGCTAGCATTGAAGATAATTTGGACTTTGCCATTAATTTGTTGGATTTAGATAACCAACATGATGCTAACAATGTAGTAAATGTTGTTGACAATGTTTTGACTAAATTAGATAATTCCAATAATGTGGCAATTGAGAATTTTGTTTTGGATTGTAATGGTGATTTTAATTCAGATTCAATTTTTTCTAACATTATTGATTCTACTATCCCTTGTTTGATGATTGGGCCTGAGGTGTGGGGTCTCCCATGTCATGGGTTTATAGCATGATGACCCCAGACATTGATTTAAATGGGGTTTCTAGTAATTTCTGCATTACAGTTAGTAATAGTGCTAACGATTTTAAAATATTTAATTACTCCTCTAAGGATGTGGGGATTGAACATGCAGACTTACTGGCAAAAGGGTTTAATTTTGTCCCCGCGAGAAGGGGAAGTATAGTCGATGCACTAATTGATTTAAAATGTTTTACTAGAAAACGAAACCTCAAGGTGTGGTTTAATGGCGATAATGGTTTTGGAGAAGGTGGAAGAGTTAGGTTAACAAGACCAAGTGCCTTTAACCCTCCATTGAATAATGCAGTACGTATTTACGAAAGGTTATGTGAGAAAAATCTGAGGCACGACTTCAACTATTCTCAGTTTGCCAGTGACGGTAATTTAACTATTAATGAGCGTAACATATTAGGTGAGTTTGTTAACAACATCAGGATATGGATTATGAAACCTGACAAGGGGAGTGGGGTGGTCTTAATGAATACACATGAATATTCAGATAAAATGAATTTGTTACTTATGGATGGGACATATGGAGAGAGTTCCCTTAATGAAATCCATGTAGCTTACAGAAAGATTGATTTGGCTCTGGATGACATGCTTTTCCAGGGCCAAATCAGTCTGAGTGAATACGAATACATGAAGAAAAAACACCCCACGATAACTAACATTTTTGGAATACCGAAAATTCATAAGGGTCTAAGTAACTTAAAATTTCGCCCCACTGTCGATGGACCTAGATCCAAGACTTGTTTCATTAGTAAGATCGTAGATCATTTTTTGCAAAAGTGTTTGGAAAAATATAGTTATATTACAAGAGACTCATGGCATTTCCTTGAGAAATTAGATTGTCTCACCTTATTCCCCGGTATGATTATGGTCACTTTAGATGTAGTTAATTTATTTGGCGTCATACCCCACAATGAGGGCCTTCAATGGTTGGAAAGGCAGCTAGCAAAAACTGAAGTGTACAACCAGGATTCTACTAACAAAATTACTGCCCTTATGCAGATGGTTTTAAGCAACAATTTTATCCATTCTGAGGGGCAATACTTCAAACAGTTGACTGGGGTTGCAATGGGGACCTTGTGTGCCCCCACATTTGCCAATTTTGTTATGTGTTACTGGGAGCAGAAATTCATCATAAATATTGTATATTGGCCCTATATTTTGCACTACACCAGATATCTTGATGACTTGTTTTTGGTGTGGAAGGGCACTGAGGAACAACTAAAGGGTTTCCTCACATATATAAACAACACATTTGAATTCTTGCAGTTAACCCATCATTACAATCAAGATAAAATTTCATATTTAGATGTAATGTTAGCTTGGAACAGTGATCAAGGAAAACTGTGCTCTAACATATCTAGAAAGCCTACCTTTTCCAACTCCTATTTGGAGTTTAGTAGTCGGCATCCCCTACATCAAAAAAAGTCCATTGTGAAAGGCCAACAGGTCAGGATGGCCAGAATGGTCAGTCTGGACTGCCATTTTGTAGATGAAGTGGAATTTATAGTAGGCATGTTCACCAAGAGGGGATAACCTGAGCCATTTTTCGATGAAATCAGTAAGGAAGTAGTAGAAAAACATAATAAACGTATTTATAGACCTATTTTGAAGGGACCAACAATGGTTAGGTCAGAATTTGGTCCTAATGTGCCAATGAGAAAAAAGACGGGGTATGGCTTGAGTTTCATTACCACTTATAACCTAGATTCGGGAAAGATTGTTGACATCATAGCCAACAACTAGGACATATTGAGCCTTGACAACAATGTGGAGCTTAAAGTGGGCAAGATACCCCCAAAGATTCTTTACAGAAAGGATCTGTGTTTTAAAAATCTATTTGAGTTGGGTAAGGAGACCCATGTAGGTTGTTCCAACAGACCTACAGGCAACTTTAAATGTGGGAGATGTAGGGTTTGTACCCACATTTTAGAGACCGGGGACACTTGTAAACTCAGTGGCAGGAAAATTGTCATTAAAGGGCATTTCAATTGCTTTAGCCAAAATATAGTATACCTGGCTAAGTGCGAGATGTGCCCCGCATTTTATGTTGGCAAAACATCTAGAACTTTTAAAACCTGAATAGGTGAACATCTGTACGATATTAGGAAGGGTACAATTACCAATGCCCTGGTTAGGCACATTAAGGAACACCATAATCACTGTTTCAAGTTTTTAGTAGTTGACCATGAAGTTATAGATCAGCAGGGGAAAATTATTGATTTGCACCTAGACATTTGTGAACTAAGCTGGCAGCTTAGACTGGATGCTGCACACCCTCCAGGTATAAACGTGGCTATTAATATTGCCTGTATTTTAAAATTAAAACATCTAATAGGATAAGAGTTTTTTCTCTCTTTTTTAATAAATGTATCCTTGCCCTTGTTGGCATGCGAGGCATTAATATTATATATTTTATTTTATATACAATCTATACTGTTTTATAGAATACATTTTTAATATTTTTTAACCTTGTTGCTTTTATATTTTATGCTTATTCACTGTGTCGTGTGATCAAATTAAACTAATTGACTATTTGACTTTGGGTATTTAAGAGCTGGGTCAGTATTGTTTGTTTGTTCTGAGGAAGTCTCTATTAGAAGAAAGCGCTAAACCTAAAAAAATTGTCATCTTTTGGAGCTGTTCTCTGCTGTGCTGGTTTTTCAGTTCTATAGAGACAGACGTTACATGGAACGTTGAAGAAAAGTATAAAAAGAAGGTGATGAAGATTAAGTACAATTTAAAAAAAATTAAATAGAGGAAGAGTTAAAGTGAAAAGAATAAAACTAAAAAAGACGTTATCAAAAGTAAGAAAAGGGAAAGGAAAAATGGAGGAATAATTTTGGTGAATGTGAAAAGCATTAGTAATGATGCTAGGGCTATGTGCAGGACACTGGTAAAACAAATCAAATGTGAAGGTTATTTTTCTGTACAATAGAAGGTTTATTGATTACAATAAAAGAGTTATAAAAGAAAGTTTATGGAGGTATAAGATTTTGTGGAATTTAGGGAAAGAAACATTTTCAGGGGAAGTTTTTTGTAACAACACTATTCATATATTGGACTAATGCATTGTGCAAAAAGGAAGAGTGACTGTGGTTGACACATGATGGGAAAAAAAAGTTTTTAGATTCCTAGGACTTTATGCACCAAATTGAAAAATAAGAAGTTCATAAAACTAAAATAGATTTTTTTGCTGTGTTAGAAGGTATAAAAGATGTATATGGATAGAAAATAATAGAATTTTCAGATTATCTTGCTATCTTGATTGATGATTGTGAGGATAAGACAGTAGCTAAGGAATCAAATGGTATTAAAATACTAACTGGAAATAATATTAAAGAGTATTTTGCCTGAATAAGTTGGAAAACTATGGAAAGATCATATGAATATAATGTGTGTTTGTACATCATGGGAAGAACAGCAGATTGTTCTAAAGAGATGTATAAAAGATTTACTTGCAACTGGGAATATAACACTAAAGAGATGTATAAAAGATTTACTTGCAACTGGGAATATAACAAAGAAATATAAGAGAGAAAAACAGAAATAAAAGAATATAGTAAGAAAGTACAAGATATTGAAAACATCTGAAAAAATTATAATAATTTTTTAGATAAAGAAAGGGAATTATATGGGAAAAAAAAGTAAAGTACATACAGCAACATTATGGTAAAGGGAAAAAGGAAGAAGTGTCACAATTTTTGGCAAAAAGATTACAATTAAGATGTAAAGAAGAAGAATACAGCAACCACAAGAACAATAATAACAATTGGGAATAAATGTATGGAGATACAAACAAGTGAGCAGTTTGATATGGAACTCTAAATGTATTCCAGAAGAATCAGTAGTTTTACAAAAATATGTAACTTTGGAGAATTAAGTATTATACTTATGAAAGTAAATGAAGAAGATGTACAGAAAAAGAAAGTAGTGTTTAGTGTTATATGGAGATTATGGAAACCAGAATGAATGAAGTTCTGTATAATAAGAACGGAGTCTTGTCAATTTTTTTGGAAAATTCAGGATCCGGCTGTGGTGGAAAGAGTAAGGGGGATGTACAATTTTCAGTTTCTCCTTTTTTCTGTTGTTTGAATGTTTTTATTTTTCATATTGTGTTATTTCTTGTAAGTATGCATATATTTTAAAGAAAAAAATGTAAATATATAAAAGTGCAAATGCATAAAGAATGTAAATATGTAAATATGTGTACATATAAGTAAAGAACTCCCTTTTTTAATAAGTGCCATGGGATGTTTTACATCCACCTGAGCTGCCACCAAGTCAGACAAGTAGGACCTCTGCATACTCAGGTTCATAAGTTCATAGGTTCATAGGTAGATACTAGGCTATCTGCCCAAGGGCATTTATAAGCCTAACACAAACAACAGCTGTTCAGCACCCAATGTTCAAGAAAGAGAAAAAACGACAGATGAAAAAAACTTTATAAACACAGAGCTTGCTGGACCCACCCTCAATGATTAACATAAACATCATTAAAATTAAAAATTCCAAAAACACCACCCAAAAAGACATCACATGACCCGCCCAGGACCAATATGACAAAAAAAGGCTCAAAAAATTATACATATAAAGGTATATAATATATATAATGAAATATATGAAAATTATGATAAAAAATAAAATAAAAATAAATGTAAAACATTGTTTGTTTGTATTGTTTGTTGTTTTTTTTTTATTGTTTTAAAAAAATTCAAACCTGAAAATTGTACAACATTTATAAGCCTAGCCATAGTGTATTTGGCTTCCGCCTCCCTATTAGATTAGCCTACTGTGCCTCTGTAAAGTAGGTCACAGAAGGTACCCTTTTAAGATTAGTTTACTGTGCCTCTGTCTAGCAGGGACACAGAAGGGATCCCAGGGGTGAATTTGCGATTTCCCATCCACGTGTCCAGATTTTGCTTGAAGAGGGTCAGCGAGGGGCTATGTCTAACATGAATTGGGATTCTATTCCAGAGTGAGGGGAGCCTCTGGGAAATGAATCTGCCCCACCAGCATGTCCTATTTATTTTTGTGCTGAGGTTTAGGCCCCTGGAGTGTATAGCTCTAAGGGACTTGGATTTTTTGAGGTGGAGCATGTCCATTAATTCTGGGTTTGACATGGCTTTGTACGTCAGGCATAGATCGCCTCTGAGTAGGCAGTAAGCAACTGAGTAGAGCTGGAGTTTCTTTAGTCGAGCTGCATAGGACATCTGTTTGTAGCCCATGATCCTCTTAGTGAGGTACTTTTCAGGTCTCTCCAGTTGCTGCAGGTGTCGGGTAAGGTACATCCCAAAAGGGGCATTGTATTCAATTATGAGCCTGATGAGTGACGAGTAGAGGGGCACAATGACCTCTCTTGATCTAGATGCGAACCCTTTCGTGATAAGGTGGGCTTTATAGAAGGTCTTTCTAATCACTTTGGCAACGTGATTATCAAAGGAGAAATTACTATCTACGTTGGTCCCCAAATCTCTAATTACTTCTTCCGTACTTAATGGATTACCTCCTATGTAGTAATTTGTGGGCACCTTGTTTTTCCCAAAGGGGATGACTATGCACTTTTTAGCATTTAGCTTGAGGTCGTGGCTCTGGCACCAAGCATCCATCTCTGTGAGACCCTTTTGGAGGATGCTTGTGTCAGCTGGAGATTTGATTATGGCCCCCAGTTTGCAGTCATCTGCAAACTTTGTCAGCCATAATCCCCCCATGTTAGCCTGAACCTCAGAGAAGTATATACTGAACAAGAGAGGTCCCAGAACTGAGCCCTATGGGACACCACTTGTAACTGGTTTGGATTCGGACATGACACCTGCGATTCTGACCATGTGGGTTCTATCTCTGAGCCAGTTTGCAACCCATCTTGTGATATAGGGGTTGATATTTAAGCTGGTAAGCTTATTTATGATGCCCAAGTGGGGTATTGTGTCGAAGGCTTTTGCGAGGTCCAGGTAGGCTGTGTGGACTACCTTGCCCTCATCTATGGCTTTGGTAACTGTTTCAAAGAAATCAACTAGGTTTAAGAGGCAAGATCTGCCCTTAACAAAGCCGAATTGGGTAGGGTCCAGTGTCTGGAGGTTCCCAGTGTCTTTGTTTATGAGTTCCATGATAATACGCTCCATAGCTTTACAGACCAGACTAGTCAGGCATAGTTTCTGGGGTCCGTTGTGGCACCACCTTTGTGGAGTGGGACCACTGTAGCTGTACGCCATTCTTTGGGTACATATCCTGTAGTAAGGCTAAGTTTGAACAGTGACTTAATGTGAGGGTTCAGTTCTTCTTGGAGCTCATGTAAGACACAGCCTGGGACACGGTCCGGTCCCATAGATGCTGTGTTTTTTGCTTTGGAGAGGGCAGCTTTCACCTGTGCATCTGTGATGTCATGGAGGTTACATTCAGTTGGGATAGGCATTTGCTCCTTTGGGGGGAGGGGGGGAGAAGTTTGCGCTGAATTTGTCTGCCAGGATGTTGGCTATGTCTGTAGGTTCGGTATATTTTGTACCGTTATGCAACAATTCAGTGCATATCTGGGAGTTTCCGCCCATGTTCCTGACATAACTAAATAAGGCCTTGTGATTATCTTTAGTGTCTAGGGCAATTTTTCTTTCGAAACTGGCCTTTGATGATCTTATGAGGGATCAAAGTTTCTTGCTAATACTGATCAGAAATGCCTTCCCTTTTTGGGATTTTGCTCTGTCATGTAGTAGCTTCCTCCTTCTGTTGTATAGCTTATTTATGGCCAGGGTCCAACAGACCGGTCACCTGTTTTTGGAGGAGTGAGTCTTGGTTTTATTTTGGATAGCATGATCCATGCATTCCTGCAGGTGCTCATAGAATGCATTTGTAAAGGATTCTGCAGATTGGGCTGTATTATCTTCTGGCCCAGGGGCTTTGAAGGATTCCACCTCAGTCTTGAGAAGTGCAAAGTTGGCTTTTGAGAAATTCTTTACAGTGATTTCCTTGGCTAGGGGTGGGGACGGGATATGGATGTCCAGGGAAATTTGTTTATGGTCTGATCTTACCAATGAGGGGTTTACCTCTGGTGTGGAACATAGAGTCCCCATGTTGGTGATGACCAGGTACAATATGTTGTTCTCTCTTGTGGGAGTGGTGACCAGTTGTTCCACTGCATTAGAGTTTATAAATTCAAGGAACCACTGGGCGAGGATGTTTGGGCTTGAGTAGTTTTCCCAGTCAATGTTTGGGTAGTTGAAGTCACCCAATAACATAGTGTTTGGAGAGACCTTCATATTCTTCAGTGTTCTCAGGAATGCCAAGTGGGGTTCCTGTAATAGGGAGGGTGTTCTGTAGCAGGCTACAAACTGAAAGGCAGTTTTGCCTGCTGTTAGTTGCACATGGATGGTTTCCAATGCTTCGTGCAGTGCCACTAACCTGGAGGTGTAGGTATCTTTGATGAATATAGATACTCCCCCTCCTTTTGTGCTTCGGTCCGAGTTTTGGGGCTGAAACTCATGGTATGAGTTATAACCTGGTAGTGCTGGGGTGCTCTCAGGAGCCTTGAACCAGGTTTCTGTTACTGCACAGACATCGATTTTCTCCATACTGAGGAGAGCCTCGAGTGCGTGCATCTTGAGGTTTAGACTTCTGGCATTGAGTAGCATTACCTTTAGTTTTTTTATCCTTGGGTTGTCTATGGAGGTGGGTTTGTCCTTTGAGCCTTGCCTAAAAAGGCACTATGGGGGTGGCAAGAGCCTTGGCCAGTATACGAAAGCCTAAGGGTGACAGGTGCAAGCCGTCCCTAGCGAAGCAATGTGGCTTGTCGAGCATGTCATCCCAGGCTGACAGACACTGGATCAGGAGTGCAGTACTCCTCTTATGCTACACTGCCTTATCAGTATTGGGAAATTAATCCAATTTTGTAATGGCTATATCCGTTACTTGCAGATATGTACTGTTAATTGCAAATGCTATCTATTGTGAGGTATAAGGATATATGAAGAATGCTGAGATGCTGAACACAAAGCTGCTGCCAGTGTAATTTTGTATCCCACAAGAGAAGTTAGCTATTTATTCATTTGGTAGCATACTGTAGTTGCTAAGTACACAACTAAAGCTGTTGCACTGTAATAATAATTACAGACCTTGAGAATGTTAAGGTGTCATTTTGAGAGAATATGAGATTGTTGAGTTCACTGCTGCAATTATTGAACTATGGGTATAAAACCAGTATAAGAAGTACTTTAGCAAATAATTATCAGATAGTATAACAATAAATAATACAAGCAATCTGAGAACTAATGAATACATATATTTAATGCTTAAAATACAAGTTGGGCTAAGATCCAGTACTGCATAAAATGAAGCAGTCGCTTTTAATAATAAAGAGATACCTGCTGAAAGCAACAAACATAAAGTTCATTTCTTTACTAAAAACTATTAGACATTGAAAAAGACCACTTATAGAATGTTTAATGCAGAAGTACTTCACACACACTAATTGCATGCAGTGAAGGAACAAAGATTCAGTGACAATTCACATGCCAAGGTATTTGCATTCAGAATATTGCCAAGGCAACACAAACAGGACCATGATTATGTGGAACATTATTCAGTACAGTTATGTAAGTAAACCTATAGTAGATATTGAAGTAAACCTACAGTAAATATTGAAACAGACCACTATTGCAGCCACAGAATAAAGCTATGTGGGACATATCCTGCTAAAGATCGTATGTTGGGCCAGTATACAAAAGCTTTTGGGTGCCTTCATTGCGCATTGTACATCCGAGGAAGCACAATGGCATGCTGGTATAAAAGCATATAAATGAGCATAAAAGCTCAGAGCTTTCTCACCTCACATACATGAAAAGAAGGCTGAAAACAGTAACAAACAGGACCAGGGTCAAAATTTGGAAAGCTATGTGCTGGGAGAGAGAGGGAGAGAGGAAAAGGGGACTATCGTGCTGCCCAAAAGATAGAAAGCAAAGGAATAGGATCCAGAAGGAAGTCAGAAAGGAAAAATTTGAGAAGGAGTAATGGGTGGGTGTTAATACTGCAACAGTGATATATTTGAACAGCTACTGTTATGGAAAGTTTACATTCATAACTGTACTATGTTCATTATTAGATCATAAATACAGTAGCATGCAGCTATGTAAGACAATCACCAAAGCCTAGATAGCAAGGTAGGAGGGAAAAGGGTCAAAGCCCAGAAGCCTCTAAAGAATAAACTAAGCAATTCCAGCTATTTCCCTAGAATAAGAGTTAATTTTGTAATCTTTTGTGAAGGTGTGAACAGATTTCCAAACTGTTGCATTTAGAAGAGTTCTAGAGTCCATACTTTTCCAAAATGCCCTAGAAGTAGCCCAAGTTCAGGTAGAGTGAGCTTTGACCTTTTGAGGGAGGGACGTTCAATGGTGAGAATAATAAAAATGGATGGAATGTGATAACCATTTGCAAATGGTCTGTTTTGACACTGGTTGTCCTTTTTTCTTTCCATCAAAATAAATGAACAGCTGATCCGAAGCTTTAAAGTATTTGGTTCTGTCATTATAGTATCTGAGCTCAGTGATGACATCCAGAGTATGAAGGATTCTCTTTTCCCTGATTGTTGGTTCAGGAAGGAATGCAACAGTATGAATGAATTAATTTAAAATGAATTTAGATGCCACCTTAGACATTAAGGAAGGGTCAGTTCTTAATTGTTACCTTGTCCCTATCTAACATCAGAAAGGACTGAATCACCATAAGAGCTTGTAACTCAGATACTTCTCTAGCTGAACTCAGAACAGAGGGTAAATAGTTTCCTTGTGAAGAACTTTAGGTCTTCTGGATTACCTGGTCCCAAAGGTGGACTGGTTACTTTTTCCAAGAAAAAAACTGAGACCTCAAGGAAGAGCCACTTGTTTTTGATGTGGATCAATATGCAGAAAACTTTCAAAAACTGTTTTTCCTGGGATGAAGATGTAATTGGAGGACCTAAAGACAGACAGACAGCAATTGTTGAAATCTTAATAGATAATAAGAAAGATCTGATTTGAGCAATTCACATATATGCAGGAAATCCAGATGGACCTATGCAGTGAATAGGTCCTGGCTCTTCCTATGGCAACAACTAGAAAATCACTTCCATTTGGTTAAATTGGATTTTCTAGTGGCAGGTTTTCTAGTATCCTTTAATAGCTGCTGCGTGTACTTGAAGAAACATTGCTTAAAGGGGTCAAAATGTTATCATCCAAGCAGTTAGATGTAAGCTCTGTAAATTGGGCTGGATCAGATATTCCTTGTCCTGTGTGAATAGATTCATACTGTGGGGATGTTTGTGGTAACTGATTTGGCTATTTTCATGAAACAAGAAAGAAACTCTGGTTATGAGAAGAAAAGGGGAAAGACATATAAGGACATTTTCATCCATGGGAAAGAAAAGGAATCTGTCTTCCAGGATTTTTTTAAGATAACCTAGTGTAGAATTAGCTGTCAAGAATAGAGACAAACAGATCTGTTTGGGGAGTTCTCCACAGGTGGGTAATCTCCTGGAAGACCTCTGGCTGCTAAGGATCTTAATCTTTTATTTCTGGGTTTGAGTCCCTCTGTTTCCTTTGCCACGTGTGTGACTCTGAGCATGTCAGTTAATCAGACAGTGATTCTGAGTCACCCTGTATAAGGATAATGTTTGTTCAGTGGGATTATCCAGTAACAAATATAAATAACATTAAAAATGCATAGATCAGAGTTTCATAGAGCACACTTATTCAGGGATGATGTTAATGCTTGAATGGCATTTAATACATTCTGACTTTATGATACAGTTACTTAGGTATTCCTCTGATTTAATTTGCATGATCAGATAATATAGTCCATTTTGTAACAGTGGCAGAAAAAGAAACCTCAAGCTACTGGATAGCTAGAATTCTTCATCAGTTTTATCCATCTATCCATTTTTCAAACTGCTTTCCTGGGTTAAATAACATCATCTTGGGAAGTCCTGCATGACTCCAGCGAGAATACAATGCTAGGCTCTGTAGACTCCTCAATCATGTCAGCAGAGGAAATGCTGACATATTCATCGAAAATAATATATGATATAATTTGGAAAACTTCTGTCAAAACCTTTTTTCATTACAGTTTAATGGTTTCTACAAACAAGTCAAACAATAAATAACAATAATGCATTCTATACCTATTAGAATCCACCAGATCTATATCAACCAACCTATTCCTTTAAATATAAACCATTGTCTTGTGTCTTACTCTTCAGCTGCAGGGCCTTATGTCAATATTTGGACTTTTTATTATTCAAACCATGAATTACTGCCTATCACTATGTTATATGTTGTTTACATGAACATTCAACACTTCTTTTAATATTATCTAAGAAACTCGTTCAGTTAATAATTAACAAGTATAATGCAACAACTTGCAATTTAAGTTTAGAAGCCATCTAGATACATAAATCAGGTGTAGCAAGTTAAAATCAGCAAAACAATCAATATTTTGTCCATAAAAGTACAGATTCATTCAATTCCTTGACCTGTACATTAGCCAACAGTATTTTGCCTTATTCTTAAAGTATAAGACATGTCTGAACTTACATGAGTGATTTATTTGATGTAGTGATAGGGGCTCTTGATGAGATATTAAGTACCTGATAGGCCATGTCATGCCACTAACAATATATGCATTTTGATCGCACATGAACCACTAGCAAGAACATGAAATTCTGCATCAGTTAACATGGTTACTTGGAAACTAGTTGGCAGAAAATGTAAATATATATATAAATATAAATATATATATATATATATATATATATATATATATATATATATATGTATATATGAATATGTGTATATATATATATATATATATATATATATATATATATATGGGTTACCTTTAGTTAATCGACAGCCCACTCCATCGAAACCAACTTCACCGACACGGCATAACATCGACAACGGGAGAGCCGACATTTTCCACATGGTAATTAACCATTTGGCCATCCCGAATTCAACAACTACTCTCTATATGGGGGGCTTCATCCCCCACGCTCCCATCATAAATATTACAACTCCGAGAACGCACTAATGCGGATGGCCAAACGGTTACTTACCGTGTGGGAAACATTGGCTCTCGCATTGTCGATGTTCTGCCGTGTTGGTGAAGTTGGTTTAGATGGAGTGGGCTGTCAATTAACTAAAGGTAACCCATATATATATATATATATATATATATATATATATATATATATATATATATATATATCTCAGAATTGAAAATCACCAAAGGGATTATTCACTGATTCAGTCAATTCTATACAGTCACAAATGACAAATGCAGGCAGCAGTATAGTTATGAGGATTAAGGCTAATTATTGCTAACAAACGTCAGCCTAGTATCTAGAGTTATATTCCCTCAGCCATTACCTATATGCTCTGTTACTCTTAACACAACCCCTAATCAGAACATTCCATATAAGTTACCAAATGAAAGCGGTATTTAGTTGCGATGAACCTTAACAGGTTTGACGATTTCCTCAGCCTCCTTTGCCTAACTATGTGACTCTGAGCAAGTCACTTAACCGCTTCCAGGCTGGGTCTGAAAAAGGTTCACTGATGTCAATGCTCTGCCTCGGAAAACAAACACAAACAAGCAAACAAACAACTATATTTTCCTCAGTGATGCTTCATGATGGAAGTGACCTACATTCATTCTGCCTGTCTGTGTTCTTAGGTTTCTTCATTATACTTATTTTTTATTGACCAACTCTCAGTTTAGTATCAGTTACAAAATTTATATATACTGGCCATGTTTGATGCTTTGCAGCTACCTTAACTGTGAATTTAATAACACTTGCATTCTGTTTGCCCACTAGTCATCAAGGTAGTAAGCTATACTTTTGTAGAATGGATTTTGTATAAAAATGTGATAAGGAGTAAGTTTTAATGGGAAGGGGAGGTAATGAAAAAGGGGCAATAAAGTCCCAATATTCAGTGATCTAGTAACTGGGTATGTAAGGGAAAAAACAAATAATTGATTCTTTGTGGGGAAAAAAAGCAAGTATTTGCTTTTCTCCAAGTAGTAGGGGCTTCAAAAGTGATGGTATTAAGATAGGGTGTTTGATGACACTATCCCACATAAAGCACTAATTTCAATAAAATCAATGTCTGTGCAATGATCTCATTACAGCTTAGCACATGCACAGCTAACTGTCCTCATTTCCATTGAGCTCTATCTCCTCCCCTACCCATAATTTCCTAGGTTGCACCTCAAATACTCAGACTGAGTTTGCCTTTATGCCTCTATAAAGGTATAAAATTTATATTTGTGTATATGTATGTATGTATACATATATATATATATATATATATATATATATATATATATATATATAAATGTGTGTGTGTGCGCGCATTTGTGAATTAAGCTAGGGAAAGGAAAAAAACCTTGGTAGAGGTAAATCAGCCTACTAATGTCTAATGGCTAGTGAAAGGTAATTAATTTGAATGAGACTGTGCTCAGACAGGGAGTAAACTCCACTTGAATGTCTAGAAACCAAAGGTGACAATTTGAAAGGGGGCAGGAGGGAGGGAGTTTGAAGCAGACAAAAATCAGACAACATGTATCTATCATTTTACAGTACATAAGTATAAGTAAATAACTTTCATATTCATTCTTCTCTCTTTTCTTTCATTCAAACATGTGGGACAGAAACCCAAGCTGTCAAACTGGGTAGTATCAGGAAAGGACATTCCTAAGTATGGTGGAACCAAAAGATGAATGTGATCTTGATTGAGTGTCCAGCTTATAGTGGGACACAAAGGTGTGTACAGTTGCCCATGTGGTGGCTGCACACATTTCATCAATTGGCAATCCTCTATTGATGGCTATAGAAGTAGAAGCAGCTCTTATTGAATTTGCCTTAGGAATACTTGCCAAAAGCAAGTTTTTTTTCTATAATCTACAAAGGAAATTAAAAGAGAACCATATGGATAGGATCACTTTAGATATTGCTTTTCCTAAATTTGATTTAGCAAATGAAATAAATAATTGATCATCCTTTTTTAAGCCCTTTGTCCTGTAAACATAGAATATGAGTTGTCTGTGAACATCTAGCAAATGTAGGAGGCATTTTCCCTTATTAGAGTACATTGGAAAGAGCACATGGAGATGAACAGATTGATTTAAATTTGTAACAGATGCCACCTTAGCAATAAAGGATGTATTAGTTTTAAGGGAAACTCTGGCCTTGTGAAAAAAACGATATGGGGGATTTTATGAGAGGGAGTGTAGTTCTGAGACTCATCTGTCTGATTTTTAGTATGACTAGAAAAATAGTTCTCCAGGTAAGAAATTTTAAATCTTCTTTATTAGCAGGCTCAAAGGGAGGCTGAGTCAGAGCTTGTAAAAGAATGGTGATGTCCTATGTAGGTACTGTGTCTCTAATGGGAGGTCTCAGCAGAAGTATAATCTTAAGAAAAGCTTTTGAGATCTTAAGGGATGCAATCAGCGTATCATTAACTCCAATATGGAAATTGGAAATAGCGCAAATTGAATCTTGATAGCTGCAAAACTGGAGTCTTTATCAACGAGATCAGAGGGAAATTCAAGTATGGAAGGAACTGGCACTGAGAAGAGGTAATCTCCTTGGAATAGGCCCAGCTTGAAAATCTCTTCCATTTGCTGTGATAAACTTTCATAGAAGACAGTTTCTTTGAAGCAGAAAGAATATTGACTACCACAGGAGGAAGCCTGGCATCTGTGGCTATGGTTAAAATTGGAGGAACTTTGCAGTTAGCTTCAAGGATTTCTGTTCCATGGGAGGCAGTCCAAACAGATGGTATAGCACATCTGGATACTGGTCCAACATCCATGGATGATGTACTAGAACAGGCCATAGGAAAGGGAATCAAGTCTGTTGGGGGCAAAAGGAAGCAATGAGGATAACATTGGCTTTTACTTTTACTTTTTTTTTACTGTCTTGGTTTTTAATTTCTCCAAATCTTTTGGATTTCTAATACCATGATGGGAATGACCCCCATTCCTAAGTCAAAGTATGATTAAAGTTCATGAAATTAGTATTGTTTCAATCTTTGATTTCAGCTAGAAGTGCTCTTCACAGCACCCACACTGTGCCCAGTAATGACTCATTCTGCAGTTCATACAGAGTTGCATATATTGGTAACATATATGAATACGATATGATTGGGACCACATGGGTGGGGCAACAGGAATAAAGAAGGAGAAGCCATTCTAGACTTTTGTCTGGCAAATGGCCTCATAGTAGCCAACACATGGTTCAGAAAGAGAGACAGTCACAAGATAACATACAAGAGTAGTCAACATGCAATTCAGGTAGACTTCCTCCTAGTAAGGAAAAGGCACTGGGGTAGCATCCATGATTGCTCTAAGGTCAACAGAGACCAGGCTGAAAACCTGGAAGTTGACTGGAGAGAAAGTACAACAGTTCTAGGAATTACTCAGGGCTCTAGCACCCCAAGAAGAGGAGGAAATAGGTGGAGTTGAAGAAGAATGGCAGCACCTAAATACAGCATGTGTTAGGACTACAGGAAAGATATGTGGCCGAGCCAGGTATGGAAATAACGTACATAAGGACAGCTGGTGGTGGAATGCAGAAGTCCAGGAAATCATCAAAATAAAGAAGGAAGAAGTGGAAGACAGAAAAGACTGACCAGGCTAGGAAGGACTACTGGTTGGCTAACAAAGAATCTAAGAAAGAAGTTGCAATAGCAAAGAATAGGGCATCAGAGGCACTTTACCAACGTCTGGAAAGTGACTCAGTAAGGGGCACAAAGAAACTATACCAGGTTGCAAGGCAAAGACAGAAAGATAAAGAAGATAGTGAGGCACCCTTCATAAGGGATGCCAGCAACAGCCTGCTCACCAGCCCAGAGGGCATCAAAGGCAGAGGGAAAGAGTATTTCCAGCAGCTTCTGAATGAAGAAAACCCCACAGAAGCTGTACTGCCCCAGAAACAGCCTACAATGAGAGAAGAAGAGGAGCCCACCCTAGAAGAAGTAAGAACAGCACTAAGGAAGATGAAGTCAGGGAAAGCAGCAGGCTCAGATGAGGTTACAGCAGATAAGATAAAAATGCTGGGTGAGATAGGGGAGAAATGGTTTTCTCGCATCTATCTTTTGAACTGTTGGTAACGGGTGATCCCACGTGATATAGACTTCATCATTTTCTATGATGCTTGTGGCTCATGTTTCCCGTGTTTTTCAGTTACTTCAATATCATGTTTGCACAATCCCCAGTGCAACAGTTTTACCACATTATTACGACTTTCAGTATACAGTCTGTTTTACAAAACCTACATTTGTCTGTTTCTCACACATGTTCAATGGACTCTGTGAGCCAGCATGTATGTAGTCCACTATCTTGGGCCACCAATAATAACCTTTCATCTTTTGGTTTGAATTTGCCGCTCCTTAACCATTCCTGCATTCAGTTCTAATCAACATAAGGTTGTTCCAGGAGTTTTCTATACCTGCAACTATAGTTATACATTTTCAACATTTCTTGCCTTCTCATCCGATCCTTCACATTATATCTTTCTTTTGTTTTTTGACACATTCAGTTGCTGCATGATTTTTATCTGTTTTTGACTTGACTTCCATTCCTGCTTGACGGTGATATGCGTCTGCCAGACTAAGAAGGGAACTCATCTTAGATTTATTCTCCTCGGGTTTCAAAACTTTCATTATATTTGGGTCTTGTGAGGTCAGCAGGTGTATATGCAATCCCATGACTGCAGATCTATACATGTAATCAGTTTTGAGGAGGCTCATACCTCCTTCAGTACGGGAAACATATAATCTTGTTATGCACTGATTTTTACAAATTATTAGATGAGCATGAAACATCCTTCTTGTTTTCCTGTCTAATCTGTCCAACACCTTTTGGGGGCAGTCAGTCACTCCAAAACTGTAAGTTAGGACAGGAAGAGCAAATTGGTTTATAGCTTGAACTTTGTTCCTAGATGTCAGTGCTGTTTTCAGGATTAATTTAAGTCTTCTAAAATATTCCTTACTAAGTTTTATTCACATTTGTTCATATTTTATTGCTGATCCTTCATCAGTTCCCAAATATGTATACACCCCTTTTGCTCAAGTTGTTTTATATCACATTATTGTCCCAAACTGATGTTTTCTTGGTGCTGCAGCTTTCCTACTTAAATGTGGCTTTTGCACATTTATCAAGACCAAATGACATTCTTATATCATCTGTAAAAGTTTTGCCCACTTGCAGTTGTGCTTTCATTTCCCTCATCTGATGAACTATACAGTTTTAAATCATTGACAAAGAAAAGATGAGAAGTCTTTACACTTTCTTGCTTTCTGGGAGCCAGCTTAACGGGTTAAGGGTAAGACAAAAGAGCAGCAGTAACAGAGTCACCCTGGAATATCCCTCTTTGGATTTTTACCCCTGGAATAATAACTTGTCCTTTATCATGGCTTAACTGCAAAGTGGCCGGCCACTGTTTCAGGGTTGCTGTGATGTAGTTTATCAGTGTAGGGTGTATCTTACATTTTAGACACTCTTTTATCCATGAATTTGGGATATTGTTAAATGCTTTTTGTAGTCTATCCATGCCATACTTAGAGTCTTCTTCTTTTTACAGTTCTCCACTATGACTTTACTTAACAACAAATGATCCTTTGTTCCGTATGACTTTCTTTTATTGCCCTTTTGTTCTTTTGCCATATTTGAGTTTTCTTCTAAATGACTATAAACTCTGTCAGAATCAATTCCGGCATATAGTTTATACAGTTTACTATGGGAATGTTGGATCAACATCGGTCAAACGTTTATAATGTTGACCTTAAATGTTGAATCTGAAATTCCAAATAGCAACTCACAATGAAACTGAATACATCGAACTCCATGGTGTGATGTATTCAACATAGCAGGAGGTGATGTCACTCACCTCCTGCTATGCAAAGTAACGTACTGTTGAACTCTACATTCAATGGTACGTTAATTTGACTATTTTAGCCCCCCTGCACCACCCATGTGGGGGGGGCTGCATCCCCCACACCCCCTGCACATTAAATATACCAACTCCGAGATCGCACTATAGTGAGGAACTAGGCTAATTCCCTGTTCCTCACTGAACAGTGAAGTCTCAGTACGTCACTTGCTGAAAGGTCCAGTGCATCATGCAACCTGACTAAACATGGTTGGCCACTCTTGATTTGGTTTCCTGCCCCTTGGAAACCGTGATTTCAACAATCAGCCGTTCAACTGACTGCCATTCAGGTAAGTGATAGTAAACCGTTTATATGTCGTCGGAAGGCAAGTTAGTGGTCTATAATTTTTAGTGTACCTTGCAGGTTCACTCTTAAGTAGGAGCATTGTTTTTCCTGTTGTTAGCCAGGCTGGTATCCGTTTGGGGTGAGCATATATATAGTTTTTATTCATGGCTTAATCTTTGTGCAAAGATATTAATACTTATAGCCAGAAGTTAGGTACTGCATATGTCCTGGGGTTTTCCAGTAAGAAGCTTTTCTTAATTTTGTTTCAATCTCTTTGGCCGTTACTTCATCCCATTTCATATCCTGTACATTTGAACTTCTTATTCTTTCTTTTATTTCTTCTATCCAATTAGTACCTTTGTTATGTTCCACAAGATCTTCATAAATACTTCTCCAAAATGTATTTTTTTTTTTTTGGTGGTCTTTCAATTTATTTTACCTTGTTTCACAATTCTCTATAAAACATTTTTGGGTCATCAATAAATTGCTTATTTTGTATTTTTCCTTTATATTTATCTGTGTATTTTTCTGTCTGTGCTGATATTTTTTAGTTTATTATTTGCGATAGTGCATGATAAAACCCTGATCCGTTATAATACTGCACATTGCTTTTATCATGTCTATCTTTTTGAGTATTTTTATTGATCTGTTACCTCTTCTATACTCTTCTAACAGTGACACTTATTGTCTTAATTGCTTTATAGTTTTCTCTATTTGATACTTCCATGATGGCATTCGATTTCTTCCAGTCCTTTCCCTTACTACCCTGTGTTCTTGTGGTATTACTTGATCTGTTATTAATTTGGCTGCACAGTAATGTATCCTGTTTACTTCTGTTATATCGTATGAATCTCTATGGGCCGTCCTAATTACTGTGTTCATTTGTTTTATCAAACTTCTAACTTTTTGTGTTTTATTGACTTTTTGCAGTCAATCTCTTTCATTGATCTTAATTTGGCTAGCCATCTCTATCAAACCAAGTAACTCTTCTCTTAGATCATTTTTTCTAAACTGAGGGCACATTCACTGTTCACCATTTCCTATGGACATTCTATAGAAAGTTCTAGAGCTTCTTCCTGTGCCACGTTCTCTTCAGTTTTACATCCATTGCTCTTTTATATGGGAACTCACTGGCCTACCACTCCATGGCATTGACTGTGTCAGAGTTGCCACAGTTTCCCGTTCTTTCCCTTACTGTATAGCTCCAACTGAACCTTTGTACTGGTTTCCTGTGGAATGCTCCAAAATATCTTCATATGTCAATTGATTAAATGTTTCCTGCTCCACTGGTTTCTCCTTAATTTGGGTGTTCATTGCTCTATCCTGTTGTATTGTTATCTGAGTTAAATTTTCTACACTAAATCCTTCACTTTGTACATAATCCATAACCTCAGTTTTTATTTCTTTAACTTTTCCATAATTTACCCTCTTTTCTACTTTTTTGCTTCGTTTTCTTATTTTTTGTATTGTAAAATTTTTCATAACTGGATGTCTTTGCCTATATTTCTCTTCAAATATCTTTGGTGCTGTTCTTTTTGCATTGATTAGTTTTGCTTTCTCCTTTGCATAAATATTGCACCACATTAAATGTCTTTTTCTTTTCCATGTCCATATTTCTTCTTCACATGTCTCTTGCTCCTCTTATTTCTCCTTACTTTGGGGACTAGTTGTTCCATCATGCTGTGATATGACCTTTGTTATACTTTCTACTCTGAATCCCTCACTTCACAAATATTCCATAACTTCACCTTCTATTATTTTAACATCTACTTGACTAATCTTACGTTCTACATTCCCTCTTTGTGATCTTATTTTTTTATTGTGACATTTTCCATGTCTGGATGCCTTTGCTTATATTTCATTTCAAATATCTTTGGGGCTGCCTTCCATGTGTTGATTAATTTGGCTTTCTCCTTTGCATAAATATTGCACAATATCAGATCTCTCTTTCTTTCCCATATCCATATTTCTTTTTTATACCCTTCAAATGTCTTTAAATTTTGTTCTTTAAATTTTCACACTTCCTCAGTCACTTTTTTTTCCAAACAGCAAAAAGTTTCTTGGTCTATACAGTGCTTTTCACAGATCTGTTGTATTAATGAACACAAAATGTTATTTGAAGCTTCTGACAGTTTTTCTTGTAGAACTATTTTTCTTTCCTCTAATTTCTCTCTTAATCTTTTCATATATCTTTTGTCTGGAAATTCTGGGCTCCTTACATAATAGTAACAATGCATAATTTCTTTTTTATCCTCAACAGTCTAATCTATCATCTGTATGGCTCTTTTTTGGCCTATCAGTTTTTGTGATTTTTGTGGACTGCTACTTCCTTCTATAACGGGTGCATCGTCTCCCTGGGCCTGGCCTAGCCCTACTGCAGGAATATTTCCATTTCTTCAGGATTTTGCATTGTCATTTTACCAGGATTGGGTACTTTTTTATCCTATGACTTGTGCAACCTAATTCTGTCCATGACATATGCAATATAAAATACAGTCTACATATCAGTGTCATCTTGGTGAGATTTTGTGAAAAACAGGGTCCACCTCATGAAGATACTCACCAAGACTTAAGAATGAATTAAATTCCAGCAATACTTCTCTCCTTTTTTTCTGATTTAATCATCTCTCCATTTGGACCACTTGCTTTCTGTATGAACTTGCTCATTAGGGGTAAAGAAGGAAAGGCATACAGAAGTCCTGGAGTCCAATTGTGCACCAGAGCATCCTTTGGTGACTATCCCTTTAGGGAGATTAGGGCAATGTACCTACTCCATTTGTTGTTAAGATAGGAAGCAAATAGGTCACAGCAAGGTGGGCCCCAGTGATTTGAAATTGCTTGTGTTGCTGCAGGGTTGAGGGACCACTAGTGAAGCATCCATATTGTCCTGCTTAATTTGAACACCAGTACACTGGAAGTCCCCCAGATGTGCATTGCTGTCAGAAAGCATTGTGAAGACATTGCCCATTGCCAAACTGTTGTGGCTTCCTAACAAACAGGGTAAGAATGAGTTCCTCATTGCTTGTTGATTACCATACTACAGTCACATTTTCTGTTTGTATAGATATCACACACTTGAGAGTAGGCCCAGAAATGCATACAGTGCTAGGAGAACCATCCTCATCTCCAACATATCGACGTGAAGATTAGCCTCTATTGTTGACCATGTACCTTGGACCATTTTCCCTTCAAAATGCCCTCCCCCCATCCTGGAAGGGATGCTTCTGTGGTCACTGTTGCTTTTGGAAGATCCATCTGGAAATGACAGCCCTTGGTCACAGATTTGTACTTATTCATCAAGAGATGTATTTTTTGCAGATTTGTATAGTCTAAATTTTTGCATGTAGAGGATGGGTGGAATGTGATCATTGGACTGATAAAGTCCATTACTGTACCCTCATGAAAACACTTACTAGAGGAAGCATAAGAATTCCAGATGCCATAAAGCCCAAGAGACATAGGAATGATCTCTCTAGTGGTTTTGTGTGATGTAGAATGTTCAGGGCTGTCAGATGAAAATAATGGACCCTGAGATGGGAAGGGTGACTGTACGAAGTTAGATGTTTAAGTGACAGCATATGGACACTATGGTTTGCACTGGAGTCAATTGACATTTTCGGAAGATTACTGAAATTCCTAAGTTCAGAAGTAACTGGAGTATATGGTCTCATGTCTGAGTAGGAGATGCTCAGTGGGGGCAGTGAGAAACTAATCATCTAAATGTGGAAAGACCTGAATCTCCATGTAGGTCCAGGTGCACAGCTACTACTGTCATGATCGTGATAAACATCCTGGGGACTGAGGTGAGACTGAATGGCAGAGCTCTGAATTGGAAATGATTGGCTCTCAGGTGGAAGTGGAGAAATTTCTTGGATTTCTTTACTATCTTGATGTGATAGTAATCATCCTGCATCAGTAGAGGCAAAATGGACTGAACCACAATCATCTGGAATTTTGTCTTTTTTACAAATTGGTATAAGGGGCTTAGCTCTAAAATGGGTCTTAGGTCCCTAGTCATGTTTTTCACTAAAAAGAATGTGGAATAGACTCCAGATTCTAACTGGTCATGGGGGACTGGTTGGATGACTTTTTTTCTAGCAGTTTTAAAATTTCTATGGCTGCTAAGTCCCAGTGATTGGGTAGAACATTGTGGACTTTCTTCTTCTTCTAGGGGTGGAGTAAAAATGGAATTGAATAGCGTCTAGATATTATTCTTAGCACCCATGAATCTGATGTTACCTTTTGACTGGCTTAAAGGTGTAAGGAGAGATGCACTTTCAACTGCTTCCAGAGTGCAGCAGTCAGGCAATCATTCAGGGGTGCTGAAAGACATTCTCTGAAAAGAGACTTTGACAGCCATGCTTTTGGGGCCCTCATCTGCCTGTTAGGTGTTTTCCATTAAAATTGCCTCCCCATCTGCCACAAGGTCTACCACGTTGGCAGTCATGGAAAGAACTCTGTGATTTGCAGAACCACATCTTTTTCCCCAATCTCTGGTTCTTAGACAATGCTCTTTGACAGGTAGAGAAGTGTACTCCCACTGCGGAAAGAGCCATGCCATCCTGTTGACTTCGTGTAAGTGCATGCTTGACTTTATGTCCAAATAAGGTGAAAAAAATGATAGGGAGCATGAATGAAGGAGGACTTGAAGAAGTCTATAAATTCACGTACATCACATCCAGCATTTCAGTGCATGGTGATACCGGTGCCTGTTGTTCTGGCTGTGCCATCAGCTGTTTGATAGTAGATGCATGGCCAGGTTAGAAGATGACTGTGGGGTGGAAAGCTGGGAGCCCACTGTCCTCTGAACATCCGCTGGCAATACACCTGAGAGTGACTTGGAAATCCCCTTTGTCAAGTCTCTCTGGAATCTTGTTAGATTAAAAAGATAGTTCAGTGATCTAAGGGTAAAAGTCACTGATGCGTAAGTCTGCTTTCTACATCTGTCCATCATCCCAGACTCTCTAATGGTGGGTTGAACAAAAGACCTTTCTTCCAATAGCACTTTCTTGGTGGCTGTTGCCACCACCATACCATCGACAGGTGTAGATTTACTCAAGTGCTTCCTATCAGTTGGAATAGATAAAATGCAATCTGCTTTCCTTGTTATGGGCTCCACATCATCAGGGTCCTTCCACACACCTTGAGCCATTAGGTCAATAAGAGGATCAAGAGGTGATACCACCCAGGATGAAGTTGGCCCACAACCAAAGGCTTCGAAGAATACTGACTCATCTGGAGGGGGGTCTTGGGATGTCTATCTCCTTCTCTGCTTCATTAATTCTAGAATGTCTCCAAAGGAAACATCTTCAGAGAGGGAGTGAGGGGATCCCCTCCCCTTCATCTAAGTCAGTATCTTCCATGAAAGACTCGGGTGATGAGTCTTGATGTTTCCACTTACCTGTTCATTTTCAAGGAACACTTTATGGGGGCTCAGTAGAAGAAATAAATAACTAAAACTACGAAAAGAAAACACAATTTTACTGGTGCCTTCAAATATTAATTACTTTCAATTAACCTTAAAGTGCAAGCGCATAAACATATACAAAATTCTTTCAACTCCAAATTTAATTCACGTACAAGGTACTAGACATGTGCATAAAAACTTCCATACAGGATATATAAACCTATCCCATCATATAATTTCATGCTTTTAAACATTAAGATTTAATTCTAAATGCATGCCCTTGGGATGCAGAGTGTCATAATTAATAATAAGTCTAGCCTCCAAACATAATACATTGGTTATAAAATCATCCCCTTGTACATAATTGGGTTTAGCTAGAACACTGTAAAACAGGCTCACCTCAGATCTCCCATGTGCTTCATGAAAATGGTGAGCTACAGGGCTATCAATCCTCTCATGCCTAATGGCCCCCAAATGTTCCATGATACTTTTTTAACTGTTCTTTTTGTTTGTCCTATGTACCATCTGGTGGGGGTACAACTGCATCCAATTGCATAAACCCCCCCACAAGTGCCACAATTGAAATTGTTAAAAGTACTATAAGTCCTATTGCTGATTTTTGTCCTATTTAAATTATTAACTCTATTGCATATTTTGCATTTTCCATATAGGTAACATCCTGTAGGGGAACCATTACTACTTGGTTTGTTTTAATTTAACAACTCTCTTAAATTCAAAAATCTGCTATGTAAAAAAAATAACTTTTTCTGTAAACAAGCCACTACTATTAGCTTCCCCATCCACAACAGTAGGCCAACATTTTCTTACTAACCCTTTTAAAATCTCCATAAATGGGGAAAATGTATTTACAAAAAAAAAGTTATTTTCCCTTCTCCTTTTTCCCTGCCAAATGATGTTCTATAAATCTTCATATCATGAACTTGTAAATTTGATGCATGGTGAGATGCTTTGACCTTAGACTAAGCTTCATGCAAGACATCTGGGCTATAACCTTTATTTAACAATTTAGTTCTCACCTTCAAAAATTCATCATCTACCCCTGCTTTATCAGATGTGTTATGAAAAATTCTCTTGAATTCTCCATATGGTAACGAATCCAACAAGTGTTTAGGATGCATACTTGATGCCAAGAGAAAATTGTTGACTGCAGTTTCCTGGTAATACGGCTTATAATTAATTTTCTTATCTTTGCCAACAAATAGCTCCAAATCCAAAAATTGCATGCTTACCCTGTCTGTTTTATGAGTAAAACTAAGATCACATGAATTTCTCTCTAATCCCCTCATGAACTTGTTGAATTCTTCCACTTTGCCCCTACAAACTAATATTAAATCATCAATATATCGCTTGTATATGGCTACTTTTTTAGTGAAGTAGCTAGTATTGTAGACAAACAGATTCTTGAAGTGACCCATAAAATTATGGCATAGGAAGGGGCATATGGTGCCCCCATAGCTGTAACATTCTTTTGTATAAAAAAAATCTTTCTCAAACTTAAAATAATTTTGAGTCAGGGAAAATTCTAATAACTGCAACGTATAATTTGTTCTAGGATCTTCCCCTAACATCAAATGTACTGCTTTTAAACCCTGAGTATTGCTAATGCTAGTGTAGAGTGCTGTCACATCCACACTGGCCCAATAAAATTCATCATTCCATTCCCTTTATGATATCATAAAAATCTCTACCATTCCTGATATGGGATTCTATTTTCACCACATGTTTTTTTAACTGTTCATCCAAAAAAAAATCCCTACATTTTGAAGATATGCCCCCACTCCCAAAATAATCGGCCTTCCAGGGGTTTTTTCCAAATGTTTGTGTATTTTGGGAATAGTAAAAAATCTAGCAATCCTCGGGTTTTTGATGTATAACCTTTTAACATCAGCATAGGAGAAATATTCCAGCCTTTCACCTCTCTCCAACAGTTCTAGAAGGGATGTATTAAACTCCGACACTGGGTCATCACACAATTTTTGATAAATCTTCTCCTCACTCAACAAATCTTGGGCCATTTTATTATACCCAATTCTAGATAAGATGACGCAATTGCCACCCTTATCCTCTTGAGCAAAAACATAATCCTTATTGATTGAATGCAGTTTTTGTAAAGCCTGCCATTTATTCCTAGTAACATTATATTCCTTTAATTTTTCATAAACATATGATATTCCTTCCTAATCTGCCTACACAAAACTGTTTCAAAGGTATTGATGGTGATTGAAGTTCTGGGGGGAAGAAAGGAACTCACATGAGGAACCTGAGGCACCTCTAATTTACCACAGCCCATCACAAAATGCTCACCCTCACCATCACCACAAACATGATTAACAAAATTCTGATCCCCTTCATAATACAGACTGCCAAAAACAGAAGAATCATAATCATACAAAGACATTTAAAACAATGAATCCTCACTGTCAATTTCATTTTCAATGCATGCTTCATTTGCTTGCAATGCTTTGTTATAAAAAAATACCTTGCAATGCATTTTTTTACAAAAATTACTTCTAAAAGCAGGTCAGCTAAACCCGGAAAACATCATTACAAACTTCATCCCATTACTTAATAAATTTTTAATGTCATTGGTCAAATTCAAATTCGATAAATTAATGATCTTGAACCATTCATGTTCTCCAAACCTCTGAAAGCAACACTGAGTTGAACCTAGATGTTCTATGGATTCAAAACACTCTCGCAAATTCAGCTTCTTCTCTTTCTGCTGTTGTTGCCGCCAATACTGTTGTTTCGGCATTTTTGTCCTCGTTCCCTGTTTTGCTGTGGACTCAACCATTCCTGCATGGATTCCATTGTCTCCACGTGTAAATTTTCAAAGGAGACACTTCTCTTACTGCTGGAAGCTGTTTCCGTAGAGGAGACCGATCAATCTTGTGAAATTCGAGACCTAACTGCCGATTTAACTTTATTGGTTCTTCCATGCCTGGGTTTGTGTTGCCATAGAAACACAAGATTGTTCTGATAATCCTTTGTATCTCGTTCTAGTTTTCTCTTTTTACATTGCATAATCTCCGATTCAATTTTAACCAATTTAGCCTTAATGTCCTTCATTCTAGTGATAAACAAATCCTCTGGAATTGCTGCATTCAAAGTCTCTTGCAAATGCAAAATATCTGCCCACACCTTCTCACTTGCTCTCAGGTTATGCTTAACTAGAGGAGGCACCAGTAAAATCGTGGCAGTCAGCACTGGCTTTGTGTATTTTCGTTTTTTAGTTTTATTTATTTATTTCTTATTTTGGTTGGTTATTTATGCATTGCGATGGCTGAGTAGAAGTGTTAGAATCAGATGGCAAACTGATGAAACAGACTTCCTCAGAAACTCTTATTGCTGTCTGTCCCTGTATGACTGGATGAAGTGGAGAAGGATCAGACTACAGACAGGGTTTGGGCAGAACTGAAGTAGTAGTAGCTACCTTATCTTTGGAGGTAGCTAAAACCCTTTCATATGTTTCAAAAGCCAGGGCTGCTAACGGCACTAATGATTTCCTCCACTTCATAGAGGAAATCGAAATCTCATCACCGATAAGGTGAAGAGATTGCTCTAAGAATCTTGGAGGTGACTCACTCTCCCAGAGCTCATCTCCAAAGCTTCAGCTCTGAGTCTAATCCCAAACCAATGGAATCCAAGTTGAGAGAAATTGGGATATAGTTGTCATGAAAGGTGCAATGAGTTCCAGCACTGACAAAAGAGCTATGGTTTAAAATTGGTTACAATTAAATCAACGCCAAAGGTTATATTGATGCAGACTCTTGTATGGGGGCATAAGATGGTCAACACTTAGCATCTTCCCAATGCACAGTGTCAGGATAACCCCAAGCTGTATATGCATCCTCAAAAATGTCCTCATCATACTGCCAATGTCCATCTCTGTAAGGCTTCTAGATGATCGAGAGGATGATACCACTGAAAGTGGTCTAGAATATCTTTTTTCCTGAAATATGGCTGAATGAAGAATGGAATACAGTGGGTCTGGTGAAAAAGTTGTTCTTGATGATGGAGATCTAGGCCGAGGGGAAGTCGCTTCCAATCACCTCCGAATTTTTTAGTCAGGACCAACAGATGTTATCTGTTCCAAGGATATCTTTATTGAAGAGTTTGAAGAAGATTCACTCCTTTCCTCTTCTCTTTCCTTGTCCTGAGCTTTCTTTGCTAGTACAAGAAGAAGAAAGTCAATGTGTAGCTCCTGTCTGAGTGGGAAGGAGCCCCTTTAGAACTAATTTGTCCCATCATATCTGGAGGGATATAGCAATGAAGATCACATGATACTGGCATTCTGTGTTTAGTTGAGTGGCACCTAGACAATAGATGCCCTTACAGTGTGAATCCTGGAGCGGTACCTTGTGTGCACTTTTTGTAACCTGAAGCTTCAGAAATTCTAATAGCACTAAAGAAAAACTGGCAAACAAGAAAAAACTCTAAATACTAATAAGTAATAAGGAATTAGAAAAAAATATATATACAAATTAAGGATAGAGTTTTCTATAAGGCCTAAATACTAGTAGAACAACTCTATCTATAAAGGATATTACTACTACTAAAAGAAGATTTTATAGAAAAATCATGAGAGATAAAGGAAAAAACTCTCATGGTAGGATAAGAGTGTAACTGACAAGAAATTTGGTAATATTGCTGAGAGATCTTCATATGTCTGAAACGTTTGAGTGGCAAACGAGATCTGAATATTTGAGGTGCAACCTAGGTAATTATAGGTAAGGAAGGATTCAACACTCAGGAACTGATAAGCTTGAGATTGACAAAGAGGTTGGATCAGGTTGTAGCCGACAACCCACATGTTTGAATAGATGAAAATAGAAACCATTTTATATATATATATATATATATATATATATATATATATATATATATATATATATTCACTTTATGACCTTGAAATGCTGAAATATCGAATTTCAGTATCTCTAGACTATAAAACCGAATCCACAAAACAGCGACAAACAAAAACCGCAAAACCACATAACCGAAAACACCGCACACACTACACTAAACATACAACACAACACCCACATCACAACATAAACAAAAAAACAACACACATACACAACTCACACACCCCCCCTACTTATATATACTAACTCCGAGATCACACAAACACAACACAAAAGCTCACTCACACACGCAATTCTCCAATCCCTCACACACACTCTAACTTCCACTCAAAACCCTTACAAAACACTCACTTGCCTGACATAACACCTACATCCAAACACGGCACCACGCACCAACAAAACACAAACCCGGACATTACATAGGGCAACTTCATAACCGCGAATTCGACATATTTTTGACATACGTCAAATTCGCGATTATGAACGTTCGCTATTTTTAACATTCGACTTTATAGCTTTGAGATACTGAAATTTGACATTTCAGTATTTCAATGTTATAAAGTGAACCCATATACACACACACACACACACACACATACATACATATATATATATATATATATATATATATATATATATATATATATATATATATATATATATATATAGATTTACTACCAAAATACCAATGTTTAAAAAAAGTACTTTACATTGAAAGGAACTTCAAATGCCTGCATATTAAGTAGGTATAAATGTTGAATCTGCTGATTGAATTCAGCAGATTCGACATTTATGTTGAATATCGAATGTGATGTCAGTGTAGGTGCAAATCTAAGTTAAACTCCTACACTAGCACTCACATTTTAGCAAGGGGGTCAAGCTCACGGTGCCCCCCATACCCCCTGCAAACTATATATTCCAACTCCAAGATCACAAAACAGTGAGGAAAGGTATACATTTCCCAATCAGCACTGCACCATGACCTCTACGCATAACATCAAGTACATATCAATGAATGCACAACTGCATTTGTTGATATTTACTCTCTCTCTCATAACATTCAGCAACACGGAAATTAGCCAATCGCCATTCAGATTTTGATAGTAAACCTATATGCATGTGTGTATATATATATATATATATATATATATATATATATATATATATATATATATATATATATATATATATATATATGTATACATATATATGTATGTATGGTTTACATTCAAAACTTGGAAACTGCATTGGTCAACCTGCATGTGGTCAAATATGAGTTTTCAAGTCGGCAGAATGTTGAACCAAAATGCATCGACTACACTACAGAGAACGGGTAGTGTAGTTTGAGTAGTTGCATTCAACATAATGCAGGGAGATCACTGTTCAGTGAGGAAGGGGGAATTAGCCCATTTCCTCACTGTAGTGTGATGTTGGAGTTGGTATATTTAATGTGCAGGGGGTGTGGGGGCACATTCCCTCACATGGGGGCTGCAGCCCCCGCAAAATAGTAGAATTAACAAACCATTGCCTGTAGAGTGTAACAGTAAGTTAATGAGCATAGCAGGAGGTCCCTTCAGCTATGTCGAATACACAGAACTACGGATGTCGATGTATTAATTTTCAGCTTGGTTGCTGTTTCAAAATTCCCAGTTCAGCATTTCAGGTCAACATTCTAAACAGTCGAGTGAAGTGGATTTAGAATTTCAGTGGTAAACCTATATATGTAGCAAACCTATATATATATATATATATATATACATATATATATATATATATATATATATATATATATATATATATGTGTGTGTGTGTGTGTGTGTGCGTGTGTGTGTGTGTGTGTCATATATTAACTGTGCATGTTGTCTATTGAATAAGATTTTATGATGTTTCAGTATATGTATATACATAAATATTGTTTGTATGATTGGACTTTGTCATGTGTGAGTTCCTAAAATATTTGTAAGGTAACTTTTTATCATTTCCTTTGAGAACATTCATCAAATTAAGCATTATAAGATCTGAAATTGTTGATCTCAAATGTACAGAAAATCTGTAATTCAAATAAAGTATAACAAATTATGAACCTTGTTCTTATACCATTATTTTTTTTTACAGCAGTCTTTTCTCTCCTGTATCTCTTATCATGGATGCCTGTGCCCTCACGTACCAGCTACTTAAATATGCCACTTCCAATACTACTCTTCTTCAGAGGGTGGTGAATACTCTGACATACTTCAACCTCATACATCCACCCAGATTCACACTAATAGTTAAACTGCTCCAACGACTGCAGATACAGCTCTTTGAATTACAAGAGGCACCCATATATGAGCATGCATACTCCCACAATACAACCAAATAGTGTAGCAAGGAGAGAAAAGACGAATAAGGCAGACCATGCATAATGCCTTTCTAATCTATCCAACACCTTTTGGGGCCAGTCAACCATTCCAAAACTGTAAGTTAGGACAAGAAGAGCAAATTGGTTTATAGCTTGAACTTAGTTCCTAGATATCAATGCTGTTTTCCGGATTTATTTATGTCTTCTAAAATATTCCTTACTAAGTTGTCACTTATATGGGTCCTCTACATCTTATCTGCATATTTCATGAAAATGATCCTAATTGGTAGTTATTTGGAGCAACACTTCTCTTTTGTGTTTCTTGTAGAAAGTATATAAAGTCAGTGATATTTAAACCTAGTTTGTATGTAACTAGTAGCCAGAATTTAATTCCTCTGACAAAAAAAAATCTTTCTGGCAGTTAGCAGAAAAAAGTAGATCAGCACAAACAACTTACGTAACTTGTTATTTTCTCAGTTTCCCCCTAATTTTCTAATTAGACAACAGGCTGAACTATGTAATGTCATCTCATGTAAAAGCAATACGATGTACTTCTATACAACAGAATTCTTTAAATTCTACTTGCAGATGTTTAATATGGAATACAAAGAGCAAGGATTCGTAACATTTTATTGAGAATCTCCCCACCAGAAGTACAAGACAACAGTTCCCTCCTTTATTAAACATAACAACTCCAGGGATGCGCTAACACTTGTGAAAAAAAAGTATTTCAATTAATTTCAGTTTCACGTTGATGAAACAACAACCAAAATTCTCAGATAGTTAAACGTTTGGCAAATATTCCACATACAGAATGCAAATGTTAGCAAAGATTGACTTTTTATATTCCAGCTGGTATTATGCTGATCTATAAACCCTTCCGAACATAGATCTAAAATCATATGCAGTCTAACTTTGCCTTGAATGAAACATTTACCTTAAAATTAGAATGGAGCATTTACTTGCAATTATGATTCTGCAGTAGGCATGCATTTTGCTGCCATCTTTCTTGGCTACTTATGTAGTAGTTTTTCATGTACAGATAAAAGGTCTTTGCCAATCAGACCTTAATGAAAAGCTGCAAATAGCCTTAGAAGTATAGTGGCAAATAATTGAGGCCATTCATCAAGGGATGATAATGGAGAACACTGGACTGAGGGTATGTCACATCTATGAATATTTATTTATTTATTTAACATTGATTTACTGGGAAAGTCCGACTAGGAGCAAGCCAATTTTCAGCAGAGGCCCAGGGAGAAATACCCCAGATGCATGTCTTTGTAATGTGGGAGGAAAGCACAGTACCCGGAGGAAACCCACATGAATGCAGGGAGGACATGCAGACTCCGCACAGAAGGAACCCCAGCTGAGGATCAAACAGGTGACAACACAAACTGCTGCACCACTGTATTGTAACTCAATATTAACATTCAAGATTTCTCCATTACAGCCGTAAATGTTACTGTGTTGTACTATAAAGCAAAAGCGTAGCCATTGAAACACTGACCATTTCCTTACAGAAGGGAATTGAGAGCACTGCCAGTTTAGAACTGGTGAGGTGTATATGAGGTGTATAATTTATTAAGGTGTCTTAACATGAAGTATATGAGCTGGATGCTGCTGCAACTGAAAACAACAGGAACTGTCACGTTAATAAATTGATATTATGAGTTTCTGAAGTCATATATGGATGTGGATGTGTACAACAGCCTGATCCTCCAAGTACAGACCAGTAAATGAAATGTGTTTATTATATGAGAAATTAATATACTCAGAATCAATGAAATCACTTGAATAACCTACTTAAATAATAGCAGCTGAAAGGAGAAGTGGCAACTTATAGTAAGTTTGTCAGAAAACAGGTGCAGAACAAGCAACAAATACAGTGTGTCTGGCATCCTGACTGCCTTTAACCTGATAGTTTGAACATTTACTGGCATGCAGTGCTAAATGAGTGACAGGAACAACTCCTGTCTCTTCTGACCTTGGCTAACTAAACACAAGCAATTCACTTAAAAGTTAACAGAACACATCTTGCACCAATGTGCACTGAAAGGCAATAATGGAGAGCACTGGACTAAGAAAGAGTGTCTTTTTGATCGTGTTATAAAATGATATGACACCAGCATGCATGTATACAAATACACTTTTGCCGTAACACTTCAACTGTCATGCAAAGACACTAGTTCAGTCCAGTGTTCTCCATCATTGCCCATCAAAGTAAGCAGTTAAAGGAATTAGTTGTCTGATAAAAAAAATAAGTTCAGCTCCACAGATCCAACAGACCACGCCAGCCAGTAGTGTGTAGTGTTCTTAATGCAAAATTTTATTCTTAAACAATATAAAAAAACCAGCGTTTTCGCCACTCGAAGTACAATGGCTTCTTCAGAGAACAAGTAACAGTTTTTTAAAATTGGCGCCACTTATACAACCTAAATGTACGTGCTTAATGTGTAATACACGTCATTTCCTTCCTACTTAAAATCTTTACAAACAAATAGAATCCTATATGTTACTCATAGAAACTGGACCTCACTAATAGTGTTGTTCAGTTCTTTTTGAATTCAAAAAATATAAAAATATAAATATGTAAAAATATAAATGTATGTTTAAAAACATCAATTTTCCACATCTAGTATTGACTACTTGGACGTCAAACTTGAAAAAATTACAGAGGATGGGTCTGTGATTTCTTCTATACACAGAAAACCAACCTACTGTAATTCACTTCTTCACTTTTCCAGTCAACATCCATACAAACAAAAACGCTCCATAGTCAAAGGACAACTTATCAGAGCAGTAAAGATGTGTAGCACTGAAACCCAATTCAACATTGAATGCCAGCTTCTTCATGACATGTTTAAGAGTCGAGATTATCCTGAATCATTAATTCATGAGTTAACACTAGAGGTTAGAAACAAGAGAGAGAACGGTTTTTACATACCTCTCTTAAACAATAAATTCAAGGAAAGTAGTAATGCTTTAACATTCACTACTGGAACACCACAAGTAGAGTTGAAGCCCCTTCCGACCCACACCAATGATGAGACGCAGAACTATTCCTGTAGTTTCATCACAACATATAATACAGATTCGAAAGAAATTTGTTCTATTCTTTATAAGAATTGGTTCTTTATCTCCAGCAACAAGTTATTACTGGAGAAACTAGGGATGAAACCTACAATTGTATACAGGAAAGGAAAAAATGTAAAGACCTTGTTAGAAAGAAACACAAGTGTTGACTCCTTTTCAAAACAGAAAGGGACGTTCACTTGTGGGCACTGCAACTGGTGTAGTAGTCTCAAGACAGGGAATTCTTTTCAAATCAATGGTAAAAAATATTTTATCAGTCACAAGATAAACTGTGACACTAAGTCCATTGTATATCTTGCTACCTGTGATAGCTGCCCTGCGTACTATGTTGGAAAAACAGACCGTAAGTTTAAGGAGAGGATTTACCAGCATATGTACGCAATTAGGAAACAAAAAAACGACAATGCCCTAGCAAAACACATCAACCAACATATAGGGCATAAATTTTACATCACAGCTATCGATCATATTCCCCACAACACCAGAGGTGGCCCTACATCAATCATCTTGGAAACCAAAGAGTTGGAGTGGCAAATAAAACTAAATGCTTTCAACTCTCCTGGTTTAAATGATAATTGTAATATTTCCTGTATACTTAAATTGAAAAGTTATCTCAGATAACACTTGAACTGAGGTACTTACTGTGTAGTGGACAGTACTATATTAACGGAATTTATTAATTAATATACACATATTATTTATACACATGTATAATGGGTCAACACTGTTCAAGTACATATTTTTCATACATTTTCCATACGTCTACTTAAATTGAAAAGTTATCTTAGATAACAACACTTGAATTGAGGTACTAACTGTGTAGTAGACAGTATCATACTAACGGGATTTTATTAATTTATATACATATATTATTTATATACATGTAGAATGGGTACAAAACTGTTTAAACACATATTTACATATTTTCTCACACCTCTTATATACACTCATACACATTCCTTACATTCAACACATTCTCACACTTGATACATTTTTACTAAATTAGAATACCAACTACAGCAGTAATAGGTAATAGATCTACAGGTAATGACACTATAGAACTAAGGTTCATACTCATGGTTACTTACATATTTAACATCCAACATTTAATTTTCATTTTAATTATATAACATTGATCTAAAATTTATAAATTTATAATTATATAATAACTTGGTACTTTTCAGATATAACATAGGTAGGAATAAACAAAAATGACCATAATATGACCATAATATGGTCGATTCTTAAAAAATATATTTTTGTTTTATTTTATAAAAATACCCTTTTGATTTATTTTATAAAATACAAAGAATGCCAACTGGCACACAAGAAAAGAGTAAATTGAACATCCAAAAGGAAGTTTACTCATGTTAATACAGAAGCACATAACGGTTTCTTGAATACCATATTACACACACTATTGCAGAAACAACTATTTATGTATCCAGTGGGCATACTTCTGTTTTTAAACATACATTTATATTTTTACATATTTATATTTTTATATTTTTTGAATTCAAAAAGAACTGAACAACACTATTAGTGAGGTCCAGTTTCTATGAGTAACATATAGGATTCTACTTGTTTGTAAAGATTTTAAGTAGGAAGGAAATGACGTGTATTACACATATTGCATTTAGGTTGTATAAGTGGCCAATTTTAAAAAACTGTTACTTGTTCTCTGAAGAAGCCATTGTACTTCAGTGGCACGCTGTTTTTTTTATATTGTTTAAGAATAAAATTTTGCGTTAAGAACACTACACACTACTGGCTGGCGTGGTCTGTTGGATCTGTGGAGCTGAACTTGTTTTTGGAGTCTGTTACTCTTGGATCTAGTTTGTGTGATAAAATAAATAAATAAATAAATAAATAATAAAAAATAAATAAAAATGGCAGACAAATGTATGCAAATGTATGAATGTACTACAAGTTAAAACACTTTTGGTTGTGCACTTACTGATACAGTAAACACAGATACCAAGGACATGATGGGTATTGTCTTATTCCATAATCTGAGTTTATTAACTGATATAAACCATTGAGCCCACTGGAACTTTTTCAAGCTTAGCCAGTGGAAGGTAATTGTAATTGACACAAATTTTAGGGAATTTCAAGAAAAAGACAAATAGATATGGAGAATCTGTGTCTAGGACACTGATGCTGCAGACAGCACCATTCCTTTTCTATTCTTCGACTGTATGTGCAACTAACAGCACTAGGTTTAAGTCCAGAGTGAGTCTGTGATAGATTGGGGCTGGGGACGGATGATGACCAAGAGAGGTAGCCTTATGCTAGAACAAAACATAATAGAGGGCAGTAAATTTCTAGAAATTACACAGTGGCATGTTTTTTTTCCCTGCCTGCTTTGTAAGAATCTGTTTCTCAGATCTCTTCCAAAGCTACAACATAGATGGACTATAATTAAGCACAGTATGAAAAAAAGCCAAGTTTTCAAATTGAAAATGGTACTTATGTTAATGCAAGAAGATTGAAAATACCTTCAATGGACACTGAATATCCCAGAATATTATTTCAGATACTTTATGATGGAAAATACATACCATTCTCTGTTTTTGAAGCAGTTGCTCCATTTCTTGCTCTTTGGTTTTTAGATGCTGCTCCAGTTCTTGACTTCGTGACAGAAACTTCTCAGAATCCTGCAACAAGGGGAAGAAGTTGATATGTTAAATATTTTATACTGAGCATCGTAGTACAGCTTTCTCTTCATTGACAAATTATGTACCTCATCCTCTGCTGTTACCTTACTTTTCCAAGGCATCAAAATGAGGTGATATTTTCCAACTTAAAATTCTAGACTGTATTTTCCCAATAATAACTTACTGACTGTATCCCTCAATATACCAGATGTGCTACAGTTGTACGGTAGAACCTGTAGAGTACAACAGAGAGTTATGTGTTAGGCATTGCTTGTTTTATTGACTAACTAACTAGTATACGTTCATGGATAATTATTTGGCTAAAAACCCCAGTGGGGGCTTTTGAAGTTTAGTCTTATTTCCTAAGGTGAAGATCAAACTTTGTACCTTGTGTTTATGAGGTAATCACCTTAATCATCATGTCATCAACCAACTCCTAAGTATCCTGTAGCCTGATTCAAACCCTTAATCAGTTGTGTTCTTTACCTAACCTCACTGCACTTAAAACTTGTGCCACAGAGATAGATAAAACATCTTACAGCACCTACCACCAATGTAGGCAGATGGGGCCTCAGTTTAACATCTCATCTGAAGGATGACACATTCAGGAGTGCAGTAACCCCCTCATGCTGCACTACAGTGTCAGCAATCTCTTCACATTGTGTGGGAGTAGAACCCACAGCTTTCTGTACCGAAAGCAAGCTTGCTAATTGTTGCACTACTAAAACTGCAATCCATACTTCATACTATGTAATGCCATGTGCAAAGCTTGATGGTGGGTTCAAAATACTTTTAAACTAAGCTGCTTTTGTGTGTGTGTGTGTGTGTGTGTGTGTGTGTGTGTGTGTGTGTGTGTGTGTGTGTGTGTGCGCGCGTGCATGCTCGTGTGTGTGTGTGCATCCATGTGTGTGTGTGTATGTGGGAGGGGGCTTAAATATAAATTTTACCTCCAAATTCTTATATGTACAGAGATCTTCATTGTTTAAAGTATATGCCTTCTATCTGCTATGGTGAAAAAATCAGACTGGACAATGTTATAACATATTGATTAAGGTGATATGAAAAGAATTCGGTTTTTGTGCATGTTCTCTGCATAAAATAATATATTTTTCCTGATTATCCTTCTCAAACAAGATTATTACTAGTACTTAATAATACACTAAAAATGGTCATCTAACATAAATATTCAAGATTAATTAAAAAAGCAAGTAAGCAAATGTTTCACCAAACAAAAACAGCTTGTAGCTTTTATTCTACGTAGACTGACTTTGCTTATGCAACACTGCATAAAGCATACTTTTTTGACTGCGTCTGAACAACATTCCCAGAAACAAAATGTAAAGAACCTAGATTTTTTATCTTTACATATAAGCTTTTTGAAAATTTGATAACTAGCTGGTGGCTGTGATCTGTGAATTTCTACTAAAAAAATTAAACTCTTTACAGTAGATGACTAAGAACATAGCTTACAAACACCTTTGAACAGACCTCTCTATGAAATTTTCTCTTCTTACTGCTCTGTCTGTCAAACAAATATTGTATTTATGCATTTTTTTCTATCAATAATACAGATGAGGTAGAAAAAGTAATCATGTGATTATGACTGGACTTGAACCAGTGATGTCCTACTTTTCTGGTAAAGGCTGCATTTACCAAACTAAATGCAGTCTTATGAATGGTGGTATCTGAAATGTGTTCTACGAGCCTGTGTTATCTTTTTAGTGATCTTTGTTTTATATATACAAAATTGACATTGTTTATGATTTGAACTAAGAGAGATCAATATTGAATGGGAAAGCTTTCAGTCTGTAACCTCATGCTGGAAAAAAATACAGCTGGAACATTCATTAGGGCCAAAAAACCTACTTTTTGCCTTCAGACAGAAATACTAAAACTTACTATGATGTTATATTTCACAAATCTAATGTAACCTTATAATTTGCCATTTTAAATGTTTTTCCCCCACATTTTAGTAACACTAACCTCACCTCCTACATCACCTTACTAATGCATGTTATCATTAACCCTGTCCCTACTCCTAACCCTTTTATCTTACCTTAGAAGAATTAGAACTGGGGAGTACTTTACGATAATAGTCTGTTGAAAATCTTACGTACAGGTCACGTGTATTTTCCCTGCTAATTCTTCTCCCCAAAATGGGGTAGAACTTGTCATTTTGTTTTGCACTGACCTCTTACTTGATCTCCTGGAACAAGCCCATGGGATAATGTCTACTTGTAAACATTTCCATAATTTAATTAGTTTCAAGTACAGACTGTTCATTATCAGAAACTATTTGGGAAACTCTTACCATCTGTCCTTTAACCAGGCTATTTTGTTAATGGTAAAGGTGGCTACTATTAAACTGCAAACAAGTATTTAAAAGGTAGGTTTCCTATAAAGTTCACAGTTGAACTAATAACTGGAGTTTCATAGATAGTGGTGAAGTTGTGGGTGGGGGTCCACAGTTCACATATAACAGGCACATGAATGTAAAGGAAAGATTGGAAAGAAGTAATATTGCTAGTGAAGACTGTTCCTTTTGAGTTTAAATTAAATAGAAAGTGCAACTGTAATTCAATCAGAGTTGTTTACATTGCTTTTGTGATAAATACCATTCCTTTTATACTGGAAAAACAGTGACCCCATGGGTTTTCAAAGAAATATTAAAGGCGTGATTAAGTGTGGATCATGTACACAGTGTAAATATATTTTTTGAAGGAAGACATTTGAACACCATTCCTTTTGAGTTTAAATTAAATAGAAAGTGCGACTGTATTTCAAACAGAGTTGTTTACGTTGCTTTTTTTGCTTTTTGTGATGAATGCCATTCATTTTATACTAGAAAAACAGAATGTGCTCTAAAAAGTACATTTATGAGCATTATTATGATTTAAGAAATCACAATGATAATAATGCACTGCACAAGCAAATGCTAAACTGTGCCAGGTAACAAACGGTACATATTCTTTGTTTTGGAACAAGTGTCTTTAAACCTAGGGGTGGTACTTGGGAAAATAAGTTGGAATTTTGTGAACTGGTGGTTGCAAGCACAACCACCCCCCACCCCAGGTTTGACTGATATGTTATCTTTAAGTAGTGTACTCAAAGTAAGGGCAGCTAAGTTATAATGTTTGAATTAATTATCTTTTATCAAAGATAAATATTACTTTAGTTGTTTTATCCCATTCTTCCCTAGTAATAACTATTTATCAATTGTCTTGTAAACATTATTGGTTAAGATACTTTGCTCATGAATTTGTTCTTTTGTGTTTGTAGGTCGTATACTTTTTGATTCTTATTTGAATGCACTTTAGATACCATAAGGTGACAACAGTTTTGTTACTTCTGAAGAAGTCCCATTGTCTGGCAGGACTAAAGCGCTTAACTTGTATTTGCTGTTAAAGTTCGTTTGGCATTTTATCTCTGTATTAGCAGTTGCCCTCATTAACAAAGTTTTTATATAAAGCTCTACAGTGGTAACCTGGACCTTGGTGTTTTTTTTTTGCCTAACATTCATTAAAAAAATGCAGCTGTAATGCAATTGACAAATGGACATCAACATCAGACACTAAATGAATAAAAAAGTTTTTCTACAATTTTTTTTTAAAATCCAAACAATTTGTACTCAACATCACAAAGGGCCAAAGTTAAATAAAAGGATATATTTACATTTTTGGTGCTGCTAATGAAACTGCAAATGTTTTCTGATCAACTTTCATCAGCATAATCGTAAGGGATTTGACATGAATTAGCACATTTAAAACGTGTTGTGCAGTACAGTTCAGAGTGTGTTAAGGCATTAAACCATGCATTAGTTATCTGCTGCGGAACCAAATTTCATTCAGAGACCTCAAGTCATCTACAGTGTGCCTTTGCCAAAGTAATGTTGTCTTATGTAACTGACCAAGTAAGACACACAGCCCATCTTACTATATGAGCTTCTTGTAGCCACATTTCTCCCTTTCCACCCTTGCTGCACCTGTCCTAGTGTGAAACTTTTTATCAGATGCACAATTCACCGTCACCCACTCTATGGAGTAACACTTGCTGATATTCTTCTTAAATCTTCCTTTCCTCATAAGAGTTGCCTCTAATACCATCCTTCACTCCTATAGCATCAATCGGCTGCAGCGATCCTTTACATCCATAGCTGTCTGTTCTCCACTTGTTCATGCAGCGACCCTTTACATCCATAGCTGTCTGTTCTCCAAATGTTCATGCAGCGACCCTTTACATACATCGCTGTCTGTTTTCCACTTGTTCATGCAGCGATCCTTTACATCCATAGCTGTCTGTTCCTCCACCATTCATGCAGCGACCCTCTCCATCATCATAGCTGTCTGTTCTCCACCACTTGTTCATGCAGTGATTTACATCCATAGCTGTGTTGTTCTCCATTTGTTCATGCAGTTATTTTTATCCATCCATGTCTGTCTGTTCTCCACTTGTTCATGCAGCCTTTTCTTTTGCAAGCTGTCTGTTCTCCACTTCCACGTTCATGCAGCTTATCCTTTACATACACGTTCATGCAGCGAATCCATAGCTGTCTGTTCTCCACTTGTTCATGCAGCTTTTCTTTTACATCCATCGCTGTCTTTTCCACCACTGTTCATGCAGCCTTTTCCATCATAGCTGTCTGTTCTCCTCCTGTTCATGAAAGCGATCGCCTTACATCCATCGCTGTCTGTTCCACTTGTTCATGAAGCCGTAGCACATCCATCCGCTGTGTCCTGTTCTGTTTCATTACATCCGCTGTCTGTTCTCCACTTGTTCATGCAGCGATCCTTTTACAATCCATCGCTGTCTGTTCTCCACTTGTTCAGCAGCGACCCTTTACATCCATGCCTGTCCTTCTCCACTTGTTCATGTTCATGCAGCTACATCCATCATCGCTGTCTGTCCACTTGTTCATGCAGCGAGCGACCTTTTCCATCCAGCATAGCTGTCTGTTCTCCACTTGTTCATGCAGCGACCTTTTACATCCATCCATAGCTGTCTGTTCTCCACTTGTTCATGCAGCGACCCTTTACATCATAGCTGTCTGTGTGTCTCACTTTGTTCATGCAGCGCCTTTTTATCATCATGCCTGTGTTCCACTTGTTCATGTTCATGCAGCGTTTCCATATCCACCATGTTCTCCACACTTCCACTTGTTCATGCTTTACATCCATCGCTGTCTGTTCTCCACTTGTTCATGCAGCGATCCTTTACATCCATCGCTGTCTGTTCTCCACTTGTTCATGCAGCGATCCTTTACATCCATCGCTGTCTGTTCTCCACTTGTTCATGCAGCGACCCTTTACATCCATAGCTGTCTGTTCTCCACTTGTTCATGCAGCGACCCTTTACATCCATAGCTGTCTGTTCTCCACTTGTTCATGCAGGCTGTCTGTTCTCCACTGTTCATGCAGCAGCGACCTTTATCCATAGCTGTGTGTGTCTCACTTGTTCATATCATGCTTTACATCCCTTTACATCCATAGCTGTCTGTTCTCCACTTGTTCATGCAGCGATCCTTTACATCCATAGCTGTCTGTTCTCCACTTGTTCATGCAGCGACCCTTTACATCCATAGCTGTCTGTTCTCCACTTGTTCATTATCATTCCTCCAAGCCGTAACTAATATTTTATGTCCGCTGTTTCCAGCACCTTGTCAAACAGAAGTGAACACAATGTTGCACAAAGGATAGGAAAACGTACAGATGTATAGATATATAGATATATTTAACTCTGATGGAGATGTATGCCAGTATTATGTTGGTATTTGTCAGTAATCTCTTACTCTACTGAGCAGGATTCAACCACGATGATTATAACACACAAGTATTTTTTCTGCTATGGCCAGCATAGATGTGTATTCCTCAAACAAAAAAATGCAGATGCTGTACACAGACATATGCTTTTCTAAGTGTTTGCCTAAGTATCTTTGTTTATTTGTCTGTGTGCATGGGTGTGTAACTCCAACTGCCATGGATTTAGAAATTGCCTTCATTTGGCTGTATTTAACATTGGTTGTTCTATCATTAATCACTGATCCAGTATTGGTACCATCAGCAAAAATATTGTTTATTCTCTAGGTACACTGTGATCTCTGACCTAAATATGCTAAACAGGACTGAACCCTGTAGTTGCTGGCCTTCTGGTTGATATTTATTCCTTAACTTTAACCTTCAACATCCCATCAGGTGGCCAGCTTGCTGTTCCTCTCACCTGTTTGTACACTGCAACATATTTTTTAGTTTTCCATGCAATGTTAAATATTTAGTTATTTATTGATTATGTGAACTCGTCCATTGACCTTTTTCAGCCACAACCTGAAATCAAATAGCAAAGGATAGACTATTTTCTGCAGAGTGTTTAGTTATGTCCATTTTTAAATTTTTCTTCTTGATGTCAAAAATATGTCCTCTATGCATTTACTCAATTTTCTATTAGTTTTTCCAAAATAAAACGAAGGAGATAGCTTACATGCAGCTAAATAAACACCACTCCCTGTTGTGCAGTCTGTATAATGACTAACTATATAAACATTCTTACTTATATGGTGACTATAATGCTCTGCAAAAAATATTTACACTGTACACATTTTCTAACTGGATGTGCACTTTAATCTTTCAGACACTACTGGTTTAGTTCTCCCATCATAAACATAGCATAACTGTTCTTTGAAATTTTCTTATTTTTAAATGTGAAGCTAGGAACATCACTACCTGTCCCTTTTATACCCCTATTAGTGGTAGGAATGCACCAATTACTTTTAATGATGTCACAGTTTTCTTTCATACTGTTAAAATAAGTTAAGTGTATTCCTGACTTGTTATTTTTTCCCCATACTATGACTGATGTATCGATCTTCAGAGTAAAGTCTAACAGAAGTATCTCTGCCATTATCTCATTGTCAATCTCACCAACTATAACCCTGTCATATCCACACTCCAAACAGTCAGTGCACACAGATTTTAAGGTACTGGACCATTGTCTGTGATAAGTTGTGGTGCTCTAGTTATCTGTTCCTTAACTATATTCTTATACATGTATCTTGGATGCATGCTGCTAAAGTATAAATATACCATATGTCATGTTTACATTTATTTATATAACCTACTTCCAGTACTACCTTCATTTGTTTTATATGTCTTAATGTCGAAAATGTAACTGCATTGGATGAAAACTTAGAATCTCAGTACTTTACTCAGGTCACTGATGAAATCTAAAAGCAATCTGTCACCACCTCCACATGTAAAAAATATGTCATTGTCAAACCTACAACAAAAAAGTCAAAGGCCATTGGCTTTTTAATCTCCAAATGCATGCTATCTCTCGGCCTCAACCAATACCAGGCTGGCATAATGTTGACACATGGTAAACCCTTGACAAATCCTTATGTTGTAAAAACAACTGATCATTAAAAATGGTACAATGTTCTCTAGAAATAACTCAGAGAGAGCAAACTAACCTAATTCTAGAATTTGAAAATTCAGGGTCTGTTGCTAAAATTCAGTGGGTGCTATCAATGTCAAGTCTGCTAGAAATAACAGCGAATAAGGATTCTATATCCATAGTCAAAATCAAAACTCATTCATTATTTATTGTGAATACCACATGAAAAGTTTCTGTAAGAAATGCTTATTATCTAGTAGCTTATTCAACTTATTTGTCAGATCCTTTACAGCATATATCAACAGTGGCTTTGTTATTCATGTATGGGCAGATACAATTGGTCTCACAGGTGGCTCTATGGGATGTTTATGTAGTTTAGGAAGTCTATAAATGTGTCGTATAATTGTCTGAGAAAAAAAAAGCACTCAAATAGCTCTGTACTAATCAAGCCACTTAAGTATGAGTCATAGACTATTACTTTCATATCTGAAATAACCTCTTACTTCCACATTATTAATAGGTTTATATGTAGAACCAACACTATGTAGCTTTTTCATTTCTATTGAATAAAGTAACCATCTAGTACTACAATGCCTCCCATCTGCAGATTTAATTCCAAAACAGTCATAGTTTTCAGTTTATTTATTTTATTTTATTTTACTTTATTTTATTTTACATTTGTTTAGTGGGAAAGTCCAACTGGACAAGTACCCGTTTTTAGCTGCGGCCTAGGGCGAAAAGCTCCACATACAAGACATGTAAACACTGACAGAAGTGTAACAATTTATATATGGTAAAACATGTAGACGAAGCATCATATTTCTGGCAATAAGAAGTGTAGACAGCTCCACTAACAAGAGTTTTAAACATGATTGGAAGTGTAACAATTTATATTATGGTAAAACATATGAAAGAAACATCATATTACTAGCAGTAAAGAAATATTGACAGAGAATACATATAGAACAAAGCACCAATGAATCTCAAGAATTCATGACATTCTCTTAGCTCTTAGCTTCTGGATTAGTCACATTATAAAGCATAACTTTTTTTGTCCATCCAACATTCTATAAATGTCCTCATATGTTCATTCGAAGGTTTCGACCAAATGCAGACCAAGTGGGGTAAAACATTTTTTTAAACTGAAATTATTACTCTGTTCACTAGTTAAAAGAAATAATTTCAAGTTAATATAATCTGGAAATTAACATACCCCAATGTCCAGTGGATTACTTGCATACAAGGGAACATGTGACAGTCCCTTGTTCAAAAGGGTCATGTCCAAGTCTTAGTGAGGTTTACATGCACGATATCAAACAAGTTGAAACTTGGCTATTGACTCAGTCAGGAATGGATCATGTTAGACTGACAAGACCTTTGCCATATGAGTCCATACTAATATTATCCATCTTTTATACAATCCGAGGGACTGGATAGGCTGGCCACTGAGTATTCTTTGCATGGCTTTTCCTGGGTTGATGCACAGCTACATAGCTTCTTGTTTTATGCTTCTTTCTGGGATCATAGATTTCCTCATGCTCTCTGGTACCACATTTGCCCCCAAGGATCTGATAATGGGCCCATATAGCCTCACCCATCACAGTTATCAATTTATCAACATGTAGGAGGCCTCACCCATTACATTTATCAGTTCCCTTAATGTGTAGAAGGTGTAGCTTATGAAGTTCTTGGGCTTATCTACCCTAAGCTCTTTCCCTTATTCCAAGTTGCCTTCTCATCTGTTTCTAACCCTCTTGACCTTTCCTCCTTCATTGCTTTGCAAACGTTGGGATAAACAGTTTAGCTAGAATATCAGATTGATATCCTGATTCATCTTTCTTCCTTTCATCTTTATCTTCCCACATTCAAGCAACAAAATAAATCCCACTTTGACTTTTCACATGTTTTTCTAAATATTAGAAGTACTTTATATATCTAGAACTGCCTTGATCTTGTGGGTATCTTTACCTGTGAATAGAGATCTTGTTTAGCAAAATTGTCATATTTCTGTAAACATTTTCACTGACTACTGACTTCAGAATTGCAGTCAGTGTGTAGAATCTTGGCATAAATCCAAACGCCGTGGCCTAGGTATCGAGTTGTCTGCATTTTAGGTAGACGAATACACATTTATCTGAACATTTTCTACACTGTAGTCATTTGGTAGCTGTGTAATTCTTCATGTCCTGCTGTTTGCTCTGCCGTTCAGATTTTTCCAAATTTGCAGTTATCACACTATAAATTTGCTAATGAATGTAAAACTGTCAGGCTTGTTCATTGTTCTAATTCCTTGTTAAAAGAAGATAGTGCATCACACTGCTTGATCCAGAGGGGAAATTTGTTCCAGACAAGGGGCAGTTACTATATGGACAAGGGGCAGTTACTAAATGAAAAATCTGTCTCTCTACCGTAACTCATTTACTTGCTGAAGTATGTTCAGTTCTCTGGTTCCACTGTTTGCGGGACAGTTTGATTTGGATACCTAATGGACTACAATGCAAGGCACAGATCACACTATAGAGGCTATAGGACACTGGATACGGGGACAAGGCCTTCAGACTGTCTTGGTAACTCAGGTCCTTAAGGCTCATGATCTTTTTTGGAGTCTCTATAACTGCTTGATATTTTTAGTAAGATACATCCCAAAAGGGACATTGTATCTGATGATGGGCCTGATCAGCACAGAATATAGAGGGGTAAGGAATTCCTAGGACATACAGGAAACATCCTTTGCAATCATCTGTGCCAGACAGAAGGATTTCCTGACCACTGTTGCAACACAATGATAAAAAACAGGAAGTTTTCTTCCCAGTTTCCAAGGTTTTTCACTACATCTTAATTATAGAATGGGTTGTTTTCTAGACTAAAAGTTGGATGGAGCATTTGTTTTCCAAATGGAATGACAGGAATCACCATTACTGAAAATACCTGTGTATCAAAATATCTAAGTAAAAATATCTTAAATGAATTAACATTGAAATACAATGTTGCCACTGCTTTGAATAAAAGATTTGACAAAATCCATTTAATTATACATATGTATATATATATATATATATATATATATATATATATATATATATATATATATATATTATATATATATGTGTGTGTATGTGTATGTATAGGTTTACTATCACAATTTAGATCAGCACTTACATGAGGCTGGGAAGGTCAAAAGGCTATTTTCAAGTTTTTGCAATGCCAATCCGGGAAATGTTCGACTCCATATTAGCGAATAGTAGTGTGCATTTGCTAATATGGAATTGATGTTCTGACAACAGATCGCACTACAGCGGGGATCGGGAAATGTACCCTTTTTCATTGTAATGTGATCTTGGAGTTGTAATATATAATATGCAGGAGGTGTGGGGTGCCCCTGCAAAAACAATGGTAACACGGACTTTCAACACTGGAACTTCTGGTGTTCAAATGTCAATTCCATTTTACCATTTCCAAAATTTTGGTAAGTCCACATTACCAATTTTAGCAAACCGGTTTGATCAAAAGCTAGAAAATTATTTTGATTTTCCACATTTTGATATTTAACCATATATATATATATATATATATATATATATATATATATATATATATATATAGGTCTACCTGATAACACTGACATGCCAAAACACAACTAAATAACCGACACAACAAAACCGAAAGTTCAAAAACATGAAACTTCACATGCCTGACAAACTACAATCCCGACAATCAACAAAACAAATACCTTTCCCGAAAAACCCACACACAACACAAGCACACCAAAAACCTTACAAACCTACACTAAACCTTACATACACAACTGTCTATGCACTAACCTTAACCCAAACCCTAACCCTAAAGTCCGTCACTATCACACACTTACCTGACCCGCATCCTACCCTAATGTCCGTCACTATCACATACTTACCTTACCCACATCCTGACCCTAACGTCCATTCCTATCGCACACTTACCTTAACATGTCGGTATTCTCAGCGTCGGGATTCTCAACTTTCTGTCTTCTCCATTGTCGATCTTCCGGTGTCGGTGTTCTCGTTGTCGGCGTTGTGGACTTTCGGTGTTTTCAGGTAGACCTATATATATATATATATATATATATATATATATATATGTATGTATGCATATCAAGTGAAATACATGCTTATGTTATATTTTGGCCATGATCCAGGAGATATAACCAGTTTAGAAATGTACAAGGAAATAAAAAAATAAAAGAAGCTAGATTCAGGTTGATGTAGTATTAATTACAGATATCGGATAAAGAGTTATTCTATCAACAGATCAAATACAACTAAACAATTTACTACTAGTTTTTGTTTTGTGTCTATCAGGTGACATCTTTAAGGTACTGTTACTATGATATTTTCACTAAACATGTTTTAACTTATTGGCATTGGAAGGGCGTGGAGAGCTAGGGACTGAAAGTTCATAGAAAGCCATTCTACACTTATGCAACATTGAAGAACAAGGATTACCTCCATTGCTTAGTCAGCAAGTAAGCATTACATGAGAGACAAAAAGGACAGAAAGAACAAATTAGTCTGCCTGATTAGAAGAAAGCAAGGGCACAGAGCAGCGTGGAGCAATGGATGAAACTGTACAGTCGAAAAAACAGACGGCGACTCAAAGAAGGGAATTTAAACTGAATGGCTCACATTTCGAGTTTGCATAGCTGTGCTGATGATGTCAAGTTAGTAAAGCAACTCTGCACCCCTGCATAAGACTCCCTAAATATTATTTAACAAGAGCAGAGATGGAATGTGGTATTAACACGTGACAGATAAAAAGGAGTACACTTTAGTTGATAAGAAAGTTTATTTTAAAATCATCTCAAGATGGCTGATGAAGTAGGCATCATCCACAAGCCAATGTGCTAAAAATAGGAAAATGGTTTCAATGGGTTTCATGCAGAGAGACAGGTCATCCCATACAGAGGGGACAGGCGGCCATTTGGCATAAACGCAAGACGGAGTTTCCCTAGTTTTAAGAAAGGTGAAATGGCTTCTGCTGCTGTTTGCATTTCATCTCTGTAATCACTGGTCTGGTCGCACCACTAACTGAATAGAAAAATTCCTTTGTGTTTTGCAGTACATACAGTTATAGTGGCTTAAATGATTCATACTTTTTCTGGCTAAAACAGAAGATGCGGCTGTAGATAATCTACATTTTCACATTAAAACTTTATCATTATTTTCACCAAGGTAAAGACTTTTGCATGGAGATTTCATATTACTCTATAAAGCTTTTCAGAATTGAGCTCAATTGATACAATTGTGTATTGAGCACTTCAGCTCAAAACTGAAATAGTTACACTGGGTCAGTGCTACTAAATGTTTTAATTTATAAGACCCACAAAAGACGGCAATATTTCCTATATGTAGACTACCAAAACTATCAAAATAACTATTAATATATCATATGCAGTGAAAATGTATTTGTCTTTTAAAGTAAAATTCCATTGTATTGTAAATGACTCAAAATTCATGGGCATGTAGCCAAATATATAAGGTCAATGTGCAAGTATTCCAAAGTAATTAGATGACAGTGAACCACTTAAATGCCTGGAGGATTTACAGTTGTTATGGCTGCCCATAAAGGAAGCAAAAGCAGCAATAGTCTACACAGTTTGAGAAAGTATTACTTAATAAAATATTTATTTCATTTAATTTAGTGCTTTCTCCTTAATGAGTTAGTTTAATATTAATACTATATTATGTATTTATATAGTCAGCCTGTATACATTGTAATGTCATTATCATCAGTAGAAAGGATAATTCAAAGCCTTAGAAATAACAAACAATTATTTTTGTAGCAGCCTGTATGTATTTATCAATTAATCAGGGGAAGTGCTTTAATCTGGAGGAGTGAGTAAAAAGTTCCCTGCAAAAGGTAATATCATTCTATACAATATTTGCAAAACAAAGAATATTTTAATGTTAAAACATGCATGTTTATATTAGATTAGTCCAACTGGCATCACTGGTAGCCATATTGAAAAATGGTATTTCCTCTAGATCCCAAGAAATTATTACCCATCTAGATTCTGCACTGATCAGACTTACAATTCAATACATTAATCCCTTAGGGATGTGTCGTACTAGGCATGTCTAGCAACTTGAGGGATCTCAGATGTTACTAACTAAAACAATCACAGGCTTAAAAGAAAAGAGCTATCAGGTGATGCTGGAAGTACAGTCCCTTCATTCAGTGTCCTATAGACTCCTTAGGGGTGATCTGTGACTAGCCTTTATGGTCATGAGGGATCAAGTAGTCGAAGACCTCTTATATCTCCACAAATCAAACAATCCCACTAACACTGTAGAATGGCAGATTTGTCAAATTATGCTCAGCAAAAAAGGACAGAAATTAATTTATATTTTAAGATGCCGCAGTGGTATGGCGGTAGCATTGTTACCTCACAGCAAGAGGTTCTCCCGTTCGATTCTTGGCTGGGCTTGGGAGTGCCTTCTGTGTGGATTCTGCATGTCCTCCCCGCGGTTGGGTAGCGTTCAAAAGACATGCGTGCATAAATGGGCGTGCCTTCGTTGAATGTTGGGCGTCGAGCTGGCACCTCGGCGTTTCGTAAAAATCTACTGGCAATCATTAGCGGACCGTAGTTTTGCTGTGGCGACCCCTTACAGGGAAAAGCCGAAAGACAAACAACAATAACATATTTTTTTTAAAAAGCTAAGACATTTCTTTTTTTAAAGGTGCCATTTTTTAATAGTCAGACAGCTTTGAGTAAAGTGACACCTGGACTTAATAAAATACTTAACAAAATACTTAAATAATAGTAATTTCTTAGTAATGGAATAGATAGTAAATTTGGAGATATAAGAAAATTAAAGACTGATGACAACAACACTTTCCAAATAATTTCAGTGCAATCTGAAGGTAGATAATGTACATCAGAATACTAATGTTCTGTTTGCCATCCTGGTGTTACAGTCAGATAATAGTGAAGAACATAAGACCACAGGCATACATCAAGGTGATGCTGTGATATGTGTCCCCATAATCCTCAAACAGACAGATATGTTCTGCATGCCCTTTGATGTTAGAGTAAGATGAAAGTAAAAGGAAAATGTCCACAGTAATATATTTAAATTTGTTGTTGTCCAATATAGTGTGTGTGTGTGTGTGTGTGTGTGTGTGTGTGTGTGTGTGCGTGCGTGCGTGCGTGCGTGCGTGTGTGTGTGTGTGTGTGTGTGTGTGTGTGTGTGTGTGTGTGTGTGTGGAGCATGCATCCTTACCTCTACTTACAAAACATAGCCACCTGTATACAGGTCTGATGTTTGATTGTAAGGAAATAGAAAAATAATGTTCAAAGTAACACACTCTAATGTATTCTTCTTAGACAGTACACAGCTCCTTGACAAGTTATAGTGACCTTCTGTGCAAGTCTGTGAGGTTTGATTGTGAGGAAAGTCAAAGAAACAATTATTCACTTTCACCATAACCACACAAGTTATAGTGACCATCAGTAGACAACTCAAAGAAAGGCTGTTTTATGACTAGGTGGAGCCCATAGCAGAGGATATGGATAAGGATATGGATGGAGTTCCCCCTACTAAGCCTGGGTCAAAATCCCCTTAAACAACAGATGTAAGGAACCAGAACACATGGATAAAACCTACACAGACAGAGAAGACACTGCAGTCCACTCAAAAGGAATCTCAAACAAAACGTCAACCAGAGAACCATGCACTGTAATATGGCAACAATATTCACTGTAACAATTTGCAGATAGACCGTTATTGCACACATTCTGTCCAAACTGCCACAGATAGCCACCTGTTTTATAAAATGCTGATATTTGATTGAGATAGAAAGTAAAAGAAAATGTGGCCAACATGTTACTTGTTACATTGCAACAACCTCCTCCCCAAAGACACAATAATTTTCATCCACAGATAGTCCCCACACCTATCAATTACATCCATTTTATTGAGTGTACTCAGCTCAGATACAGTTGTTAAAATGGCCACAGTAAAGTATTCCAGTAGGTTTACACAAATACACACTGGAACTGTAAAACCAGAACAATGGATTTTTAAAATGAACACATGACAGTCATGTCAGTCACTTTCTTCCAAGCAATTATATACACTTTGTTGATTTTGCATATTGCATATGTATGATTGTGTTTAAAACTGCCACATTAAAATATTACAGCAGGCTTTATACAAATAACCAATAATTCTGCAAATCGAGAATAATGACCGTTAGACATGAGTGAATGGCAGCAGAGTCAGTCACTTTCATCCACAGATACTTCCCACAACCAACGATAGGAGCTTTGTTGAATGTGCATACCTCAGATATCTGACTGTTTTTAAAATGTCCACAGTAAAGTATTCCATCAGGCCTCAAGTAAAAGCATACTAGATATGCAAACCAGGATAATGACTGTTTAACTTGAGCAAAGTACAACAGGAGAAGTCACTATTATCCACAGATAGCCCACATACCAGTAATTACAGACCCTTTCCTGACTTCCTCCTGCTCAGATGGCTGGCCAAGTTAGAAATGGCCACACTAAAGTGCTCTAGTAAACTTCACAGAAATTTACAATTCTGCATGGACTGAATAATGGCTGTTTGCCCTGAGAAAATGACATCAGGGTCAGTCATTTTCATCCACAGAGAGCCCACATTCCCTGCTATTGTCAGTCATTTTCATCCACAGAGAGCCCACATTCCCTGCTATTATTTAAACATTTTTTGATTGCATATACCTTAGATGTCCAATTGCAATAAAAATAATGGCCACGGTGTGGAGTTCCAGTAGGGGCAGCCATGACATACCATGCATTTATGCTGGCTCCCTCTGTCCTGACTGAATAAACGACATCAGAGCCCTAAATATTTGCTAGTAAATAGTCTTGCGGACCAAAGAAACTATTCCAATTTTCAGGGATTATTCTGAAAGAATAAAAGAAAGGCTGATAAAAGTAAAAAAAAATCATCAAACACCATTGAAGAATCCTCAGTAACTTTGGATGTGCAAGCTTATAGTTCCAAGAAATAATGGCTGCGAGATCGAATGATAAACATGGAGGGGCTAGATAAAAACTTTAATCTTTTAATGCAAGCACTACAAGATATGAATGCGACATTGTTGGACTGCATGAATATGACAGGCCATTAAATTAAAGCTATGAAATCAGCATTAATGGACCACATTCTGACTAACTTGTTGCACATACAGTACCTCTGAGCTTGCTTCAATCAAGCAACAGTTGGAAGCTGCAGAAACTTGATTAGCATATATGGAAGCCAACCAGATTAATCTGGAGGACAGAAATGGACAGAAAAATAGTTGTCTAATAAGATTCCCTGAACAGGATGAGATGAATGACTGAATCTCTTTTCTGAGAGGTACACATGTTTAATGGTTACTAATTGAATAACCCCACAGAGTATTTCTTCCCTCTGAGCACAGGTCTAAGTTTCCATGACTAATTTTTTCCATTTTTCTAATTGTTTTCAGAAAGAAAAAAAAATCCTTCTGGCTTTCAGACAACTAGCAAAGTTTATTTTGGGTAAATGGAATAAGAATATGGGCCAACAATGACTACTGTCTGGACACCAGATCATGTACAGAGTTATATCAGCCTCTAATAAACAACTGTAAGAGAAATAAATGAAAGTGGTTACTTCTGTGCCTAGGTAATATAAATATTTGGCTTCCTGGTGATCTACACACCTATGACTCCATCAAAGAAGCTTTATATCATTTGCAGGACTCTGGAGTTGAGGACTCTTTGGTAGTAACAAAAGTTTCAGGAAATGATACATCTAATTGGGAGGGTTGGGAGGGTGGCCTAATGGTTAAGGTGTTTGCCTTACAAACACAAGGTGCAGGGTTTGAGTCTCACAAGGGATAACTGGATAGACCTAAAATGTCTCGCAAGGGCAGTTAGCTTAGTACTAATCTATGAACCTATAAACCTATTGTGCTATATTGGGTGGTTCAGTCATTGATAAACAGCAGGAACCATCCCCTCATTTCAAATTACACTTATTGCATAGACAAAAGGATGCCTTGGCAGTTAATATGTGAAGAAAAAGGGTCATTCACCCACATGAATGAACTTATCTGTGCATTCTATAAAGGTGATCTTTATAGACAATTTCTAAAATGTCTGCCAAGCAACATTGTAAATACAGTGTGCAGTTCATGTTTGGTTTGCCAAGAGCAAACAGAGGTCAGTAACACTCTACGCTGTAGACTAGTTATTGAAGGGGTGCTACTTTAATTTGAAGGAAATCGCTGTTTGGGTGGGATGAGTTG